>NC_043977.1:2081197-2206197 GCF_902148855.1 Sphaeramia orbicularis | reverse complement strand
GACTGTATTAACACATTATCCTCTTAACACAGCGCAGACACAAAAAGGGGCTTTCAGGAACTTGTATAAAGAGAAAGTCAGGATTAAATTAAATAATTCATCAACAAACTCCTCTGGCAAAAACTGACTTCAATGGTAAGGACGGGGGAATTGGGAAAGGGCTATAAGTTAGCCAGTGGACACTGACACTGCAGCCAAAACAGCAGCTACACAGTCCAAAATGCACTTCAGGAACACTGGTGTGACTGAAACACAGTAAATACAATCAATGAACTCATTATTCATCTAAAATGGTGAAAATGGAGCATATTTTGCTGTTTTCTGTGGACACATGAATGTATTTATTCATCTCCAGTAGGAGGAAAAAAAAATATTCATACAAGAAAGATCTCAACCATTATCATCATCATCAGAGTTAAATTATGAAATGATATAAATTTAAAGATGTGTAATTCATTAATGGCTGTCAAAACATTAGCTTCAGGGTTTGTACACATTTTCAATGTCAAATTCAAGCACTTCTAAGGGTTCATTTCCAGCACAGCACCTTATCACTGGGTCAGATCCATATCTACAGAAACACAGATACTCATGATTATTTTTTCTCTTTTTATTACAATGATGTACATTGCATTATGTATAAACATCTAAAATTATGTTTCATTACACTAAAACATTTAAAAATTAAACTAAGTTTTAACCAAAAAAAGGGAAGCCACTTGGTGTTCTTCAGAGACACTCACACCAAGACAAGGATGAAGATACAAATGTACCTGGAGTGGACCTGAGAACACCAGGAATTTACTTTTTTGACAGTCTTATTTTTAAAATGTTAGCTTTGACAGTAGCTTTGGTTTGCCATCGAACCTGGCAGAGTTGATATTAAAAATAATTTTAAAAAAAGAAGAAGAAGAAGCAGCAGCAGCAGAAGAAGAGGAAGAAGCAGAAGAAGGAGAAGCAGAAGAAGAAGAAGACAAAGAAGAATCACAGAGTTAGAATTGCAAACACTTTCCAGACCTCGAAAACACAACATTGAAATTCAGGCATTTTCAAGGATTTCAAGCACCTGTATGAACCCTGTAGTTTGGAAAGATATTTTTGAGGGACACGAGCAGGAATGTTTTTTGATGTTTTGATTGGCACCTAAAGCTGATCTGGATTTGAATGTAGCCGAGGCGTATATCAGCATTTATCTTGTGCCTAAACCTGTTCAGTCTGACCATAACTCAGTCTGTTGACTTAAAATCATCCTAATTGTTTGTATTTTCTGTTTTATGGATGATGACTGAATAAACCTGATTATTAAACTGAACTAGTCATGGACAAGGCAATAAACACTTACCTCACAGAACAGGGTAAGCTTATCATCTGGCAACAGTCCGTTGGCTTCGTCGAGGAGGAAATCTCTCCTTATAAACTTTTTGAAGCCCCAGTCTTTGCCTTGGACAAATCTATATGCTCTTTGGCTTTCTGTAACAACACAACAGTGGGTCTTAGTACGTCCTCTTCTCAAAGACAGCTGAACAGAGACGGTGACGGGAACAGTCAAGTGGATGTGATTGGACTCACCCATTGCTTTTGTCTCCTCTCTTTTAGCGTTCAACAAAGAAAACTTGAACTTTGCTCTGACTTCACTTTTTGGACAACTAACAAGAAGTAAATATAATGACAGATAATCTTTGCTTTCATCATCAAGTCCCTTTGGATTGACTCGCAGACACCTGGAACACAAACAGAAGACACTGCACATCAGCCACATTACAAACCACAGAAGGAAAAAAGACAAACATGACTGAAGTTTCAGGGGTGACACTGTCCTCAGGGTTCAGACACATTTTTCAAGGTCAAATTCAAGCACTTTTAAGGGTCTTTTTCAAAATTCTCCAGCACAGCACCTTATCACTGGGCTAAAACCCATATCTACAGGAATACAGATGCTCATGATTATTTTTGTCACTTTTTATTAATAATAATCATAAAAATAATAATAAGAAAAGCACTCGGAGAGCGCAGACCTCTGCCAAGACAGATCTGCCTCCCATGTGTGTTTGTTTGTTAGCAAAAAGTTATGGAGGGATTTTCAGGAAATTTTCAGGAAATGTTGATACTGGCACAAGGAAGAAATTATATAATTTTGGTGGTGATCGGGGGGGGGGGCTCCCCCAATCCCTCCATAACTTTTTGAGTTATCTTGCTAACAAACAAACAAACAAACAAACACACACACACACACACACACACACACAAAGCAAAGTGATCACAATACCTCCTAGCAGAGGTAATAATCATAATAATAATAATAATAATAATGATAATTATATATCGGTTTGATATAGTGCTTTTCTAGGTACTCAAAGATACTTCACAATAAGCAGCCAAGGAACACACACACACAAACACACACACACACAGTATATTGTATTATGCTATAAACATCTAAAATTATGTTTCATAATAGCAAAATGTTTTATTAATTTCAGGAGAACACAAAGCTTTATCTAAAAATGGGAAGCCACTTTGTGTTCTTCAAACACATTTGCACCGAGAAAAAGAATCAGATAAAACTGTACCTGAGAACACCTGGAATTTACTGTTTTGATATAAAGTTTTATTTTTCTAAATGTATCACCTGTGTGTAAGTAGCTTCGGCTCTAAATCTAAACTGACAGGGTCAATAATAAAGATAAATAAAATCACATAATTGGAAGCACTTTCAAGCACTTAAACTGAAATTCAAGCACCTTCCAGACCTTGAAAACACAACATTGAAATTCAAGCATTTTCAAGGATTTCAAGCCCCCGTACCAACCCTGTCTCCTCCTACGCTGATGTGTATTCAGGTGTACAGAATCTACACATACAGACTTTTCAGTCACATTAATGCATGTGGTTGAAGATTTTAAAAAACACACATTAAAGTCAGTGTAATAAACCAGCTGCCAGGGTTTCCCTTTTATACATTTAGAAGCAGCAGCCGACCACTGTCCGGTCACATGATGAAATTCCTCAGAGGGCTTTTAATGTGAAATGATGGATGCAAGAAATGGAGAACTGTGCCAACTTTCAGCTGAGGAAAACAAGATTAATGAAAATTTAACTAAGATTACAAAGTCCTTTTATAAAATCCTTTCAGGTTTAGGATAAGAGCACTAGTGCATGACTTTAGTCCAATTCAGCCCTGTCCTCTCAGCTGCTCCTTGGAAACGCTGCAAAGTTTTAAGCTTGTTTTCAGATTCTGTCTCTAAAATCTGCAGGTTTGGCTGGTTTTTAGTCTCTGTACAATCTGCTGAGTGCGTAAGTGGTTTCTGAGCCAAACAAATGCTTTAACTACATCCTGTACAGAAGCACTATCCTTCAAAATAAGAGCATAAGACAAAGTAGAAATGATTCTGTAACAGCTTATTAACTTCATTAAATATGCTCATTAGTTGTTACCTCATCTTTTAATTTCACTCAATTCTTAAATAAGAGCAAAGCTAAAGTCAGCAATTATTTCCATTATTTAAATAAACCCATTAAAGAGAGGTGGTGACAGGGAGAAAAAAAAAACTGAGTTATGTAAAACTGTTTCAGACCTGAGGCAATAAATGAGTAATAAGATAGTTTTAACTATTTGTCTTAAAAAAACAAAAACAAAACAAAAAAAACTAAATTACTTAATGAAAAAATTACTGATATGTATCCCATCCTTGAGAAAAACAAATGAAGTCCAAAAAGATTTTATAGATAGACAGACAGACAGACAGACAGACAGACAGATAGATAGATAGAGAAGGGTTTGTATACAATTTTCAAAGTCAAATTCAAGTACTTTTAAGGGTTAATTTCCAGAATAGTAACTTATCACTGGGTAAAATCCATATCTACAGGAATACAAATACTCATGATTATTTTTTTTCACTTATCACCTTGATGTTCATTGTATTATGCCAAAAACAACAAAAATTATTTTTCATAATAGAAAAAACTTTTGAAAATAAAGGGGAATACAAAGTTTTATCCCCCCCCCCAAAAAGGGAAGCCACTACTGTTCTTCAGACACACTGGCACTGAGAAAAATATTCAGATAAAACTGTACCTGGAGTCGACCTGAGAACATCTGGAATTTACTGTTTTGACATGAAGTTTTATTTTTAAAATGTGTCACCTCTCTGTAAGTAGCTTTGGCTGGACATCTAACCTGACAGAGTTAATATGAAAAATTTAAAAATCATCCATTTCACTCATTTTTTCCCCTTCTAAATCCTTTTGTTTCAATGTTTTCCATTTTTTTTAATATCACAAATGTGCACCCCTGCATTCCTGTTCTAGGGAGTTTAGTTCTTAATTTTGTAATGTAAAAATTACATCTTTGATACTGCAGGGAGAGGACCAATCATCCTTATTTGTATTGTTAGTGGAGTCATAGAAGTATCAATGTGAGATTAAATGTCATTTTCAGATGAATGGATGAAAATGGTGAATTACTATGTGAAGAAATATGTGAACCATGAAAACACCAATAAAAAGAAAATCACAAAATAAAAAAAATAAATAAATTTAAAATAAAAAAATCACATCGCATAGATATAAATGCAAGCACTTTCAAGCACTTCAACTAAAATTCAAGCACTTTTCAGTGCTTGAAAAGACAACATTGAAATTCAAGCATTTTCCAGGATTTCAAGCACCCGTACCAACCCTGACATTGGTACATTTGATTTGCCATCATCATTTTCAGGACATGTACAGATCCATGTACTTACCATTTCATCTTGTCATTAGGGCCGGAGGAGAAGGTTGAGCTCTTTAAAACTTCACCCATTTCTTCTCTGCAAAAACTGAAGTTGTTTATGGTCCACATGTAGGAAAACTTCACTACTTTGACCTGGAGCCAGAGGAAGACAATAATAATCAATGATGCTTGAATTCTATTTGGTTCATTTTCACAGTTCGGCCTCTGCGCACTGGTTCACAGTCAGTTCAACTCCTGAATATAACAGAGCAACTGTTATAAATGTTATTAGTGAAACTGTACTTTCTTCTTCTATGGTAAGTCCAAATGTCTGCGATAAAAAACAGGTTTCTGAGTTGGAAATTAAACTGTGACTGTAAACTAAAGTGCTGAGACTTTCCTCTGTTTTTATTAAGGATGCACAATAATCATTTTTACAACTGATACCAATAACTGATAACGTCCTGCTTCTCATAACCGATCCCAAACCCCAATAATTCTCATAGTTCCAGTTGTTTTCTTCTTGTTTCCAGTCAGTGTTAAACTCCGTTAATAGTCCAATAAAGGCTTCTCCAGAACCTAAAGCCTCTGTCTGCTTCAAATGGACAATAGTCCAAGGGTTTTCACTTCTATTTATGTCACAGAGAGAATTTGGTGATGATCGACCGCTGTTTTCACACATTCAGCTCCGTTCAGCTTTGTCTCTATAATGTGTCCCTATGGAGAGGACAAGGCTGAACGAGGACAACAGCCATTAAACTGGGGGTGGGGTTTAGCGGAGGTGAATGAGGGCGTGGCTACAAATGTCCACACCTACTTTGGTGCTGACTGATCACTGCTCTGGGCATTAAGCTACGATCAGCTGTTTGGACGTTCAGCGTTTTCAAATGTCCCTCTTCTTCTCCTGGTGTCGGAACAAAACAGACAAAACAACCACTGGATCGGCCTCTGGGTCTGCATCTGCCTCTGGATCTGGATCTGCCTCTGGGTCTGGATCTGCCTCTGGGTCCGGATCTGCCTCTGGGTCCGGATCTGCCTCTGGGTCCGGATCGGCCTCTGGGTCCGGATCGGCCTCTGGGTCCAGATCGGCCTCTGGGTCCAGATCGGCCTCTGGGTCCAGATCGGCCTCTGGGTCTGCATCTGCCTCTGGATCTGGATCTGCCTCTGGATCTGGATCTGCCTCTGGATCTGGATCTGCCTCTGGGTCTGGATCTGCCTCTGGGTCCAGATCGGCCTCTGGGTCCAGATCGGCCTCTGGGTCCAGATCGGCCTCTGGGTCCAGATCGGCCTCTGGATCTGGATCTGGATCTGCCTCTGGGTCCGGATCTGCCTCTGGGTCCAGATCGGCCTCTGGGTCCAGATCGGCCTCTGGGTCCAGATCGGCCTCTGGGTCCAGATCGGCCTCTGGGTCTTACAGCTGTAGCAGAGAGTAAGGCCCTGTCCATACGAAGGCGGTTTCAGTCGTATCTGTAAAAGTTTTGTATCGATAGATCTTTCATCCACATGAAACCGGTGTTTTCAGTCACTGAAACCACAACTTTTTGAAACCGGGTTCCAGAGTGGACACATTCGAAAACGCCGGTGTCGCCTCTTCATCTGTATGACCAAACAGCAACTTTTTTAAAACGATGATGTCATAGCCCCACCTCTCTAACCTTTTACCCCGGAAGCAAAACACCACTTCACGACAACACCACAGTTATTGATCTTATTAGAAATATTGAATCCAAATCTTCGGTTCTCTTTCATTACAATGAACAACAAACAACAATGGCTAATATTCACTACACGCTCTTGGATCGACCATGGAGAGGGGCAACCAGAAGGACAACGAGGAGGAAATATTGGATCAGAGCCGGTAGAACCAGTAAGTTTTATGCACATGCTGCACGTCGTGTTCTCTGTTTTTTGCCTGAGCATTCCAACGCCACCTACAGGCCTGGCATTTGTACATCATTTTCAGTCATTTTCAGTGGTTTCGTATGGACACAGATATTTCCTGAAATGACTCCATGTTTACAGAGCACTTTTTTGAAAATGACAAAGAAAAAGATTGGATAGAAAAGATGCAGTTTCGTGTGGACATGACTTAAGTAACTGAAAACCCTTTGACTTACAAACAATGGACTGATCCAGACCTCCTCTTCTTCTTGGTTTTTATGGTACTTGCCAAGGGAACAATGTGCTCTGTGTACTGGTAAAATGCACCAAATCTAAGCAATTTAGATTTATTATTACGGGCTGTATGTATCGGTGAAAACTTTGATTTTTGGAATTATCTGAATGACGTCATTTTTTCCCCCATAGCGGACCTACAATTATCGGTGCTGATAGTTATTGTGCATCCCTAGTTTTCATTTAGCTCTGAGATTCAGTCACA
This sequence comes from Sphaeramia orbicularis, assembly GCF_902148855.1. Taxonomy (NCBI): domain Eukaryota; kingdom Metazoa; phylum Chordata; class Actinopteri; order Kurtiformes; family Apogonidae; genus Sphaeramia; species Sphaeramia orbicularis. The sequence goes on along the minus strand of NC_043977.1, from coordinate 2,199,103 downwards.
ATATTTTACATACAAGTTATTTAAAAGATGAAAACTTTTCGAGTACTTATGTTAAATTCATGCTCCGTTAAGCTTTCCCATACCTGTGTGTAACACCAACTCTCTGCCACAGGTCCACTTGACATCTCCCCAGGAGGAGGAGGGGTGGGAACCCGTGACATCACCAGCTTAGGGGTACCACTCACGTCCTCAAAGCACTAGTAATCCCATGAAAACAACAAGTCAAACAGTTGAAACCACAGTCTCACAGCCAACCTTAGGATGTGAATATAAACCAATCTCATACACAGCTGAGCAGTTCAACACATACACATGCACTGAAGCCATTCTGATGACACACGGCAGTCCAACACCATACTTGTGTTGATTTTTTTTCCATTAAAATGTTGCCTGTTTGTGCAGAGTTTCCTTTGAAAATGACAGCTTCTTCCCTCTAACCACAAAAACTAGTTGACAAAGAGAAACACTGATTTAATTTAGATGAGCGCTCATTAACATTTCAGCTGTCACTCTCTTTTTGGCACCACAACTACAGAACATATTTCTTGACTTGTTATTGACATTTTAGTCTCAGTAACTATGTCACATCACTGCTGCATACAGACCCCAAACATATGTTACATGATAGTGATGTTAATTTACTATCTCAGATAAAAGAATGCATATGTCAAATGACTTGTGATGATGTGTTCATCACAAACTACTCCAGTAAGATCTGTTTCTTTGCTTCTGAAGTCTTCATTTGCCCTGTGAGATTCCCTCACAATGTAAGTACAGTATGAGCATAGGAAGGTGGATACACCAGGGGTAAATACATTTTTGCTAAACAAAGATGAAGAAATAACCTGTCCAGCAAGCTTGTCTAAAGAATGGTGACTAGCCTTTCCAAGTGCCCTGTCCAAACAAACGCAGTTCACATAAGTTAAACTGGGAGGTGAGTGCAATAAAAAAAAAAAAAAAAAAACACATTTGTGATCACTAAATTGGCTCGAATACTGTTTGCATTCCAGACTCTTAATTCAATATGCTTTCAACATGCAAACATTTGCTGTAATTATGTAGGCTGAGTTCTGCACCCATTTGAAATCTGCTCAAATAACAGCTGAACGTGTCAACTGTCACACCAATTAGTCTTGTGAGAAACTGATAAGATACAACAAAATGTTTAAGTGTCAGATAACACTTTGAGTCTCTCCCAAGCCTATGCACTATATCACTTACCCACCATTACATTTTATTTAACATAACATGCATTCAGACTACAGAAAACCCTGCATGTTCACACTAGCACAGGTTTACTTTGTTGCCTTAGATTTGGGATGTTTTTCATTTTCTCTTTCACACTCAAAAGGCACGCATCTTCTTAAACTGTGTTCAAGTAAAAGCCTCATCATCTTTTTGGTCAGTTCTTTTGAAGTACACTTATTTGTTGTTGACAATTGGCAAAAGAACACAAGCCTTGAATTATATTTTAAACAGACCAACCTTTAACATATTGCAAACAAAGTGAACAGCAGCAGGCCTGGTCTAGTACCGCTTTAATGCCTCTTGTGAAGATTACACTTTTCATCAGTGCAACATTCCTGATGTGTGATTTACAAAACTACACAGAATACCTGTTTCTCAAAGAAAAATTGAATGCAAAATGGCAATTATTTAGCTTGTATCCACTTGAGCTTTTTCACTTACCCTTTAAAAGATTTATTATGAAGCTAAAAATGTTGCAACACTGATATCAAGTCCAAATGTCACGACTACACAAGGCCAACTAATGTTCCTGTGACTCAGCTGACATTATATTAACATTCAGTATAACACTTGATAGTTAAATATGAAACCACAGCATCAGCCAAGAAAAAAAATCATTTTTAAAAATCACCTTTTGAATAGTTAAAATGTACAGAGGTGGAGCTTGTCTAAGTTACCACAGGATCCTTCATGGCTCCATCTTCATGTTCCATTCTAAAAGAAAAGATGCACTAGATTAGGTCTCCTAAATGGACTGGATAATCCTTCAAAACAGCACTTAAAGATGATACAGCAGTTATATGGACCAACATAACTGCAGATGAATGTGGGTTAATGACCCCACTCGTCTCACAATAAAGATATTGACCCTGTTACAGTCAGTCTCCATCAGTCCCATCACTATACATGACAATACTCAGTACTGCAGTACTGTGATGCTACATACATTTAACAGACTTTAATGCTTTGGCGAGGTTTTGATGCTTAGGTTTAGCCTAGCCTGTAAGTCAATGCTCGGCCCAGCGCCTGAAATTATCCAACTTAAGATTCACACGCAACTTTGTTTGGCCACAACATTAGCTTAAGTCGTGCTCCCTTCCCTATAATTTCACAGAGGATGCTATCCAAGCATGTACCGTGTCTTCATTAGCTCAAAGTTACATGGACCAGTTCATACTTAGCCCACTGCTAACCCAGATGTCCTGTGCTGGTAGATTCGCACACGATACATAAAATCGAAATGATTAGAAAGCAACAACTGAGTGATAACGTAACTACCACCAGCCCAAGTGTCAACACTAAATACCAACACCTCATCATGGCTTTACGATGGATTTCCACTTAACTTGACGTCCCCCAACATATTAGCTATTTTAGCCAACCATAATTATTTCATATAGTCTATAAAGGAGAATCTGTCAGTCCGGCGTAAATATGATGTGTCGTATCAGAGCTAACATTACCGCTCTCATCAGCGCGATTCATGTTCACTTCACTTTAGCCGTAGCTGCACCGCAAATGCGGCTAACAGTGACAAGCTAGCTACAGCATCTTAAGCATAAATCTGTTCACACATTCACAAGTACACCTGCAATAGTGAAGGAAGTTCTCCGGTGTGACATAAACGACATAAGAATACTTAAAGTTACATCAGCAGTGTGATGTTTAGACTCCACATTACCCGGTGCAAAACAAAGGGCCTTCTCTGATCCTGTAACAGGATGTTAACAACCCAAGCTAACGTAAACCATCACGTTTCGGCTCTATCTGCTGCTGAGACGTCGGCTAACTAGCAGCTAGCCGAAGCTAATCTGTGCACTGACTGCTTACAAAAAGTTTAAAAAGACATGGTAGCGGCGTACCTTTCAATTCCATTCTTCCAAATATACCAAATAATGCATGCAGCGTTGTGTCACAGCCGCTCCCTTCACCCTGCGTTACTTTAAAGTCTTTTTCTATCAGACTCTTCACAAGGTTTCTTTGTCTTATTTATATCTGTGCTAGCTTACAGCTGCCTGGTAGCTTACAGGCTAGAAAATATATCTGGTGCGCATGCGCGAAATCTTGACGTCCTGCTTTTATTCAACAACAACAACAACAACAACAACAACAACAACAACAATAATAATAATAATAATAATAATAATAATAATAATAATAATAATAATAATAATCCAAAAGAATCGGCCGTAGTTTTTGATGCAATACCAGATGGGGTTAGAGGGTACTGATGTCTGCTCCTAAAGGCAGAAGTTGTCCTGTCCCAGAACTACATCCTGTTTACATATATACTGCTAACATCTGTCCTTTACTGAGTGATACAGACACTAACCAATGCATTAGAGAAATTATTCAAAGAGATATTGTTTCCAAACCCGCAGCTGTTTTTTATTGGAATAATATTTACAATGACATAGACTGGAAAAACACTGGGATCCTGTCAAAGAAATGTATTGATAAGGTACGAGAAGTTACTTTTAAATTGATCCATAGATGTTATCCGGTGAAGACCTATATGATTAAATATAAAAGAAATATTGATACTTTTTGTTCTTTTTGCAACAACGCAGAGGAAACAATATGTCATTTATTTTGGGATTGCACCTACACACATATATTTTGGATTGATTTAAATAATTTTATAAACACAAAAACTGACTCTTCATGTAAATTGAACTTTCAACACATTTTATTTGGCCTATCACAAACTGATAAAATAACTCCAGAAAAAACATATGTTATCAACCTTTTGATTATTTTTGCCAAATTTCACATTCATTGCTCCAAATTTGCACACCAACGTCCAAACATGACTGTTTTTAAAGCCTTTTTTTTCCAATTATGTAGATAATTTGAGAAACATCATAAATTCTACAGCAAATAAAACAAAAAGAATATGTCAGGTGTTTAATCTTATTTAATTTGTATAATTTCTGTTTATACCTCGAGCAATTTTATTATTTTTTTCTTCATAATGTTTTTACTTACATGTATTTCTATATATTTGAAATGTAAAATATTCTGTGAATTATGAAACTTTCTATCCTTGTTTGTTGTATACTATTATGTATATATACTGTTCAGTGTTCATTGTCCAAAAAAACAAAAAAAAACCAACAATACTAATAAAATAATAATAATTATACCTGATCATTTAATATGAGTTTGCTTTGGGTTTCTTTTATTTTTTTGGAATACACGTGTATTTTTTAGATTAAGTAATTACTATTTTCTTGGATAATTATTACTGAATATGATGTCCCTGTCCTCTTTTGTAAATTCATTACTATCAAAATCCCGATTAGAGGGAGTGTAGAAGGATGAGGATATAGAAGTGTTTTTCATAGACTAGTGTCTTTGACTCACTCAGACCCCCTTTCCACCTGGTGAGGCTGTTAACATGTGTTTTTCCCTATCCTGATAAGTTATCTACATACTGATCTCATGTTAATACCAGGTGCAAATGGGGTCTTGGTGTATTATTGGGTGTGTGCTTATCTCTGTACTGTCCTGAGTCAGAGCCTATGAACATGCTGATTCAGGACTGTATGGATGGTATTGTGCTGTCTCATAATGAAATCACTAAGGACAGTCCTTCATGAAACAGGTCAATACACAGGACTGATATTCCAATCCAATCCAAGAATAGATAAAACCAAAATAAAAGAATGAAATACAAGAATAGAATAAAGACATAGAACTGTACAAAAAAGAAAACAGTGCTGTACAGAAGAAAAAAATCAAACCTAAATAAAAGAATAAAATACAAAATAGATTAAAACAAACATGAAAGCTGTCCAATTTAAAAACAACAAAAAATAAGAACAATAAACCCCCAAAATTAACATAATGCTAGATTCTTTGCTTATCTTTTTTATGCTTTACATCTTGGGGAAATACTCTGTCTCTGGTATTTCTCTAAAGGGTATGATAACAATTTGGATTACAGATTGAGGTCTTGCAGTTATAATTAATACAGAAAATAAAGATCAACTGACAGTGAATTTTTAGTAGCCAAAATATTAATATTATTTCAGGCTTTTCCTAAATAATTTGACAGTGAACATACTTTATTCATGTGTGAAATGAACAGTCTAAGTAAGAATCCCATCAGACTGAACATTTAAGTGAAATAAATCTAAGGAAAAACCTAAGTGGGTGTGATTTTTATCCTCTGAGGGATTTTTTTCCCAAAGTTCATGTTTCTACTTTAGAAATCTGCTTTAATCGTAGCTATTAGTCACTATTGGAACTAACATTTGCCCCTTCTGGTAAATTCATCGGTCTGAAAATGGAGTACACTGCAAATTATTTGGTTCTTACAAAGATAAAAATTGATTCAGGCGAGGCAAGGCAGGGCAGGTTTATTTCTACAGCACATTTCATGTAGAAGATAATTCAAAGTGCTTTACTTTTTTTTTTTACATTAAAAGTATTACAGCAGAAAATAAGAAGTATAGGCATGAGAAAAACAAACAAACAAACAAACAAACAAAATAAAACCTCAAAACAAAAACAAAAGATTTAGAAGTGTTAGACAATGCATCTTGTTTTAAGAGATAATTTTTTATTTTAAGTGTTCATCCATCTGTATACTTACTTATTTCCAGATCTGAATTCAACAGATCTTGTCCAGTGAAATTCTTTTGCTGCATGGATGGATGTTTCACTTGTTTGGTACTTTTTCCCTCAGATTTTGTGTTTTCGTTGTCAGAAGTTAGTCACAAAAACATCTATTCTTACAATTTGTCCTCATTTTGAAAAATAAACACAGAATGAACAAACCAAATGTCCAACAGAGGAAAGCAAACATAACAAACACACATTTTAACAACCCTCAGCCCCCCAGGACTTATGACCGGGGTGTCAAACATGCGGCCCGCGGGCCAAATCCGGCCCACCAAAGGGTCCAATCTGACCTGCAGGATGAACTTAGATAGTGTAAAAATGACACCGCAAATAAACTCAACCAAAAGTGTTGAAGTAGTTTTCGTTCCTGTTCCACATACAGATCATTGTGATCTGAGGGAAAATAAAAACATAATCACCTATAAATAATGACTGCTAATTTTCTTCTTGGTTTAATGTGGAAAAAATATCATGTTATGCTGATGAATAATGACAACTTCAACATTTTCTCCTTGTTATAGTGCATAAAATAATTTAATAAAAGACATTAAATTATGAAAATATTTACATGAACAAATTATCCTTTAACAATAAAATGAAAATAACCTGAAATGTCTCAAGAAAATGAAGTGCAATTTTAACAGTCTTCTGCCTGTTACTGAGTGTTTTGTGTCTTTGTAGATCTGATCCATAATGCTCATGTATGAGCTGAAGCAGAATATTGTTAAAATTGCACTTAATTTTCTTAAGAAATTTAATTTTTTTCAGATAATTCACTTTTTTTTTTTTTGTTTGGATAGTTTGTAAATGTAAATATTTTCATAATTTAATGTTTTTTTTGTTTTGTTTTGTTTCTTTTTCACTAACACAAAAAGAAAAAATAGAAATTGTCATTATTTATAAGTTATTATGCTATTATGTTTTTTTGGTCCGGCCCACTTGACGTTAAATTGGCCTGAATGTGGAACTGAACTCCAGTGAGTCTGACCCCCTGACTTATGACATATGACACCCAGGGAGGACACATCATTTCTAATTATATTCAGGTTGAGTTACATTTACATTTATGCATTTGGCAGACACTGTTTTCTGAAGCAACTTACAGGGGAAAAACCCAAATAAAAGAATAAAATACACCAACAGATTAAAGACATAAAACAGCAGTACAATTAAAAACAGTGTCGTACAGAAGAATAAAAAAGCAAAATGATAGACTAAAATACAACAGTTATCAATATATAGTTGAAGGGGATGCCAAATCTGATTAAACTGGTGTAGTTTATTTAACAATGAGAAGTGGATTCTCTTCAGGTCAGAGTTGAACTATTTCCTCCAGCCATAATTTAACTGAAGGAACAGATTTAGTGTTTTTATCTTGTTTTTAGACGCCCCCTTTTATTATTTTTTTTACAGTGTAGTGATGATTCTGTGTGCAATTGTTCAGAAGAACGTCCTCATAAGGGCAGAAATCTAAATAATGTGTGTGATGAGGAAGAGTTGGACTCATTATATTCCTCTTATATGACTAGCTTATGTAATCACTGGCCTAAAGAATGGTGTATAGAAAATACATGCATGGTGGATAAATGACAGTACGTGGAAGTGCAGCCCATTCTGCCACAGCCTTCACGTGTCCCCTCTGTCTGCTTCTGATGTTTCTCGTCGAACAAATACAAAGCAGCTCGGGGTGAGCCGTTCTCTGAAACAATACAGTGTAATGGCTCCCTGTAGGCCAGTGAGAACTAATTCCCTTTCAGATGAGCGGTCACTGTTCTGCAGAATGAGCGATAAATGGCTCTGCTACACCAATCAGCCAACATTCATGCACCACATCGTCTTCATCTAGGTTTTCTCTTCTGTTTTTTTTTTTTTTTTTTTGCGCAGTATGCTGTCAAAAACACCAAAACACCTACCTGTAGTTTGGTCAAACACCAAACTGGTGTAAAAACAGCAGCAAAATGTCACATTTTGATACAGAAGCTGACATCAAACATTTTTAATATCATAGTGATGTTACACTGACCTATCTTTAAGTAGAAGGGATGAATGATAAGATCACTGTTGAAGAGATACAGCTTATCAGGAATTTAAGTCAGTTAATTTAAGGGCAGAGAGACTGGATGTGTCCACAGAAAGGAGGAAGGATGAAGAACCTTTTAGTGCATTCATAGTTTATTCTTTTAACCCCTTAAAACCCACAGCTACTTTTGTGTCAGCTCCCAAATGGATTTGGGTTTCTATTTATCCTTTCTTAAGTGATTTTTCACCATTTATTATCCTATTGTCCCTTATATTTAGCATTTTTTCTGTGAAAATCTGGTATTTTCCCATCTATTAGTGTATTGATCATGTAGAGCACAGGTGTCAAACATGCAGCCCAGGGTCCAAATCCGGCCCACCAAAGGGTCCAATCTGACCCCTGGGATGAATTTGTGAAAAGCAAAAATTACACTGAAGATATTAATGATCAAAGATGTTAGAATCATTTTAGGTCAGTTCAGCCTAAAGTGGATCAGACCAGTAAAGTGCTATCAGAATAACCTAGAAATAATGAAAACTGCTAATTTTTACCTGTTGTTTTAGATTTAAAAAAAAAAGTTACATTTCACAAAAATGTTTACATTGACAGACTAACCTTTTCCAAAAAATGTGAATGACCTGAAACGTCCTAACAGACGTATGTGGAATTTTACAAAATATTCTCCCTGTTATTGAATGTTTTGTGTGTTTGTAGATAAACTGTGATCTGTACATTGTTGTGCACTTGTATAAATGATAAACTAAGGTGTAATATTGTTAATATTGCACATTGAATTTTCAGGTTGTTCATATTTGTTCATGTTATGTTCAAGTACAGTTCGTAGATTTAAACATTTTCATCACAGAATTTTACTTTTTTCACTCAGAAGTTCTTATACTATTATATATATTGTTTTCCTGGTCCGGCCCACTTTAGATCAGATTAGGCTGAATGTGAACTGAACTAACATGAGTCTGACAGCCCTGATGTAGAGTTTCATAAATGCTCAGGTTAAAGTTGATGGTTCTTCTGTCACAAACAGATCCAACTGAATAAACAGTGTCTTTTTCAGTCCAGTCTGTCCTGAACTGAACATAAACCCAGTGTGTCCATCCACTGGCACTGATCCAACTGCATGGGTTTGACTGGAGAAGCAATGTTGGAGAAGATGACGGTGTTTCCACGGTAACTACGGAGCCTGTGAACGTCCAAATATGGTCATATCTGATGACCATGAAAAGATGAAGAACTGTATTTGACACCAATTATTGACATGGATTAATAGGATTAGAGGATCAGCAGGTATTAAACAGTTTAGATCAGTAGATGGTTTAGGTTAAAGGTGGACGTTTGGGTCTGTAAGGGTTAAAGGTGGACATGTGGGTCTGTAAGGGTTAAAGGGGGACGTTTGGGTCTGTAAGGGTTAAAGGTGGACGTTTGGGTCTGTAAGGGTTAAAGGTGGACGTTTGGGTCTGTAAGGGTTAAAGGTGGACGTCTGGGTCTGTAAGGGTTAAAGGTGGATGTTTGGGTCTGTAAGGGTTAAAGGTGGACGTTTGGGTCTGTAAGGGTTAAAGGGGGACGTTTTGGGTCTTTAAGGGTTAAAGGTGGACGTCTGGGTCTGTAAGGGTTAAAGGTGGACGTTTGGGTCTGTAAGGGTTAAAGGTGGACGTCTGGGTCTGTAAGGGTTAAAGGTGGACGTTTGGGTCTGTAAGGGTTAAAGGTGGACGTAAGGGTTAAAGGTGGACGTTTGGGTCTGTAAGGGTTAAAGGTGGACGTTTGGTCTGTAAGGGTTAAAGGGGGACGTTTGGGTCTGTAAGGGTTAAAGGGGGACGTTTGGGTCTTTAAGGGTTAAAGGTGGACGTTTGGGTCTTAAGGGTTAAAGGTGGACGTCTGGGTCTGTAAGGGTTAAAGGTGGACATGTGGGTCTGTAAGGGTTAAAGGTGGACGTTTGGATCTTTAAGGGTTAAAGGTGGACGTTTGGGTGTTTAAGGGTTAAAAGTGGACGTTTGGGTCTGTAAGGGTTAAAGGTGGATGTTTGGGTCTGTAAGGGTTAAAGGTAGACGTTTGGGTCTGTAAGGGTTAAAGGTGGACGTTTGGGTCTTTAAGGGTTAAAGGTGGATGTTTGGGTCTGTAAGGGTTAAAGGTGGACGTTTGGGTGTTTAAGGGTTAAAGGTGGACATGTGGGTCTGTAAGGGTTAAAGGTGGATGTTTGGGTCTTTAAGGGTTAAAGGTGGACGTTTGGGTCTGTAAGGGTTAAAGGTGGACATGTGGGTCTTTAAGGGTTAAAGGTGGACGTCTGGGTCTGTAAGGGTTAAAGGTGGACGTTTGGGTCTGTAAGGGTTAAAGGTGGACGTTTGGGTCTGTAAGGGTTAAAGGAGGACGTTTGGGTCTGTAAGGGTTAAAGGTGGACATGTGGGTCTTTAAGGGTTAAAGGTGGACGTCTGGGTCTGTAAGGGTTAAAGGTGGACGTTTGGGTCTGTAAGGGTTAAAGGTGGATGTTTGGGTGTTTAAGGGTTAAAGGTGGACGTTTGGGTGTTTAAGGGTTAAAGGTGGATGTTTGGGTGTTTAAGGGTTAAAGGTGGACGTTTGGGTGTTTAAGGGTTAAAAATGTGCTGCTCCTTTCCAGCTGGTTCCTTGGTTTAAGTACAGTGATAGGAAACACTCCTCTCTGGGCTTTGTCCTGTTTTATCTGTTCATCGAGTCTGAATTCTCCTCAACATGAGAAAATCCTTAAACAAAGGAAAACAATGGCCGTGACAGTTTCTGTGTCCAATCTGTAATACTGTCATAATTAAAAGATCTCCAGATACTACAGATATTATTACTGACAAGTGTTCAGCGCCTTGGGTGATGAAGACTGATATAAGAAAAAGTTATGAGCAGAGAGAAAAAGGCTGTGACAGGGCTTTGACAAGATGAGCCCCGCTGACCTTATCAGAACACCGTCATACAAATGTCCACAGCTAAATTGTGCCTGACATCAGTCACACACTTTTGGCCGGCGTCTGGAGGGAAAAAGTCATAATACTGAACAATGGAGATTGGAGAGGAGCTTCAAGATTCCAATTCCATCTAATTTGATTAAATCTAAGTAATAAAATATATGGTAATAAATGAATTAAGATGAATAATATGAAACTGCTCATCAAATGAAGTCGTGAAAAATAGTCGTCGTTCACTAGTTTTTCATTGAATCACATTAAAAATGATAAATCCATGTCTGTTCTCCTACTGAAGACAATGCAGGAGCATCTCACATTATTTCTATATTATTACATTATAATTTTACTGGTTCGGCCCACTGCAGATCAAATTTAGCTGAGTGTGGAACTGAACTAACATGAGTTGGACAGCCCTGCTCTAACTAGATTCCTCTCTTTCAATAAACTGTGTGTAGTTTGTGTGTTTAATTTGGGCATTTCTAGCTTTCACTGCTTGAACACTTTGTTCTGATTTGACTTCAGATGTTCCTTTTTTTCTCTGAACTACAGTGAATTGCCTCAGTGTATGAGTTGTCCTACATAAATAAGCATGTCTTATCTAGTGCACATAGTCCTGGTGCAGATGTGTGAATACCAGTGCATATGCAGTGTGTAATAGTACAGCCCACTGGTCAAAAAGGGACATGTTTGTCTTTGCAGCTCCGTCTGTCCTGGACACTGGACTGGAGTGTCTGTATGCAGCTGTATTCACTGTCACGCACCAGACGCACCCTGTAATGAAAGGACAGGATGCACCTTTCAGTCAGCTGGCTTTATTTGGTTCTCTGTATAATATTCAGTGAAATAAAACGTGAATAAACTAACACTGTTAGCATCGCTGCTGTCTGTAACCACCTGTAAGTCATTCAGAAACTGCCACAACACCTCAGCCTGTCTGAGAATGTGACTGTTCAAAATGATATTTGTAAAATGCGTAATGAGCCAAATGTCTGCAGGGAACGGAGTAAAACACCGCAGTTTAACACAAGAGTTGGCAAATTAAATAAAGAAATAAATAAGTGTGAGGGGAGTGAAAATGAAGCTCTAAACAAGATTAAATGACTTAAAAAGACTTGCTTCCATTTTCATTCTTCTTTAGCAAAGACTTTATGTGTTTTCCTTCCAGACAGTTTTCCAGGCTGTTCAGAGTTTCGACAGGCCTGATTATGGAACGTGAAGCACAGCCTCTGCAGGAGAGTTCCACTGACAGTTTTAGCCATTTTTCATTAGTTATTTCACAGTGTACAATGAGACAAACTGCAGCCACGATAAATATTATGAACAGTGCCACATGGTCTGTAAATGAGGCACTAATGTAAGAATATTCACTGCTCCGACACCGTCAGAATAACCTATTTTTTAAAGCCCTTGTAGGAATTTTGAGAGTTTTGATGTGGATTCCACAAAGTTAAATACTGTCTGAAACAGTATATCCATATATGTGTAATATTTCATGTGCATTCATTATTCAACATCCACTCTTTTTTTGCAAACCCAAACCCCAAACTAGGGTTAGATTTAGGAGGGGTTGGCATTAGGCCTCCAGAATACAACTGTAAGTCCAATAGGCCCATTATTAGGCTTCATGGGAAAAAAACATCTTCTAGTTTATGAATTTATCATGTGACTGAAAAACAACCTAAACTACATCAGGTTAAATAGCTTAAATGTAACCCTAACCTGAAAAACCTAACCTCTAAAAGGGGTTACAGAAAGAACACCTCATGAATGTTAAGATTATGTTCACCCTTACAGACCCAAACGTCCACCTTTAACCCTTACAGACCCAAACGTCCACCTTTAACCCTTACAGACCCAAACGTCCACCTTTAACCCTTAAACATCCAAATGTCCACCTTTAACCCTTAAAAACCCAAACGTCCACCTTTAACCCTTACAGACCCAAACGTCCACCTTTAACCCTTAAAAACCCAAACGTCCACCTTTAACCCTTACAGACCCAAACGTCCTCCTTTAACCTAATCCATCTACTGATCTAAACTGTTTAATTCCTGTTGATCCTCTAATCCTATCAATCCATGTCAATAATTGGTGTCAAATACAGTTCTTCATCTTTTCATGGTCATCAGATGTGACCATATTTGGACGTTCAGAGGCTCCGTAGTTACCGTGGAAACACCGTCATCTTCTCCAACATTGAGTCACCAGTCAAACCCATGGAGTTGGATCAGTGCCAGTGGATGGACACACTGGGTTTATGTATAATCAAAAATTTATAAAATTAATAAAAATGAATGAAGAATGCATAAAATAATAAATAATAGTAAAAAAAATGACAAAAAATGAAGTAAAAAAAGAATAAAATAAGCAACAAAATGAACAAAAACAACTAAAGTGATCTATAAAATGAACAAAAATGAAAATAAATCAACAAAATAATATGTAACATGAACAAAATAAGCCACAAATTAAACAAAATGTAAGATAAAATAATAAAATAGGCAACAAACTGAACAATAAATAAATAAAATGATTAAAAATTAACAAAGTTAGGTTAAAGACACATGTTTTATATTGGTGGAAACATCGTCAACTTCTACAGCAGGGCTGTCAAACTCATTTTGGTTCAGTTCCATTTTAGCCCAGTTTGATCTCGGGCGGGCCAGACCAGTAAAATAATGACTTAATAACCTATAAATAATGACAAATCCACGTTTTTTTTTTTTTTTTTAGTACTATAAATAAATAAATAAATAAATAAATAATGAAAATATTTAAATTTTAAAAAAAGATGTGACTAACCTGGAAAAACAGAAATTTCATGTGCATTTCATGAAATTACATGTACATTTACACACAGTGTTCCATAAACATTTGGTAACAAGCAGAATATTGTGAAAATTTTGGAGTTTGGAACTAAAATTTTAACAATTTCTCCAATATTCCATCTGTTATTATGAACACAATCCCAGATCCCAGTGGATCCATAAATGCACAAAATATTTTGTAACAGACAGAATATTGTTCAAATTGCACATTTCGGGTTGTTCATCTTTGTTTTTATTTATGTATTTTTTTGCATTTTATTGTGAAAGAATTGTTTTGTAAATGTTAATATTTTCACAGTGTAACTTTATTTTTTTCACTTAAATTTTTTCCACATATTTTTTCACAAAGAAAATTTGTTGTTGTCATTATTTCTGGGTTATTGTGTTGTTCTTTTGACTGTAGATCTCATTGGTCTGTATGTGGAACCTGAACCAAAAGGATTTGTTCAACCTGGACTGTTCAGGTTCATTTATGCACTTTCATCCCATGGGCCGGAATGGAACCTTTGATGGGCCAGATTGGGCCCCCGGGCCGCATGTTTGACACCTGTGTTCTACAGCATTAATTAGGCCTGAGCTGAGTATAGTGGGTGCAGGCATTATTTGTCTTCTACAACAGTGATTCACCAGTCGAACCCATGGAGTTGGATCAATGACAGTGATTAGAGGTGCCTGTTTTTATGATCAGTTAATACTATAGTTGCTGAAAAAGTCTTCAGTTCACTCTGTTTTGAACCAATAACCTTTGAACTCACTTCATGAACAGCTTGAACCCTTCAGTCTGAATACACCTGCGGTCAAAATCTCAGGGTATTACTAGTCACCTGGGCCTGTCTGGCCAATCGGTACTCGGCATTGGATGACGTCACGTGGTCACATGACGCAGTACACCCAATCGTGTTTCCCCTATTGTTGCCCCATGGTGGTTTAATCATTCAGATGGAGTGTGGACCCTAGAGAAGAAGAAGCAGCTGCAGGTCCTTAAAAGGAACTTTTTCGCTCTTTTACTCCTTTCTGTGAGTTGATACTCAATGTAGACTTAGTAATGTTGAGGAGCCGTCTACCGCGACCAAAGCCGTGTCAAAGAGCATCTGTGTGAACAAGAGCGGGTACAGACAGAAGGGTAGCCGCGCGCTGATTGGTTGATCGATTCACGCGACTACACGTTTCCGTACCGTTTATATCACAGCGAAAACGGAATAAAACTGTCCACACGAACTCTTTTGATTGAAACTAATAATATGACGTTTCTACGTTTCCTGTGTCAATCACAGGAGTAACTGGAACAGTTATAAACGCAGCAGTGTCTCCCAGGCATCTTCGATCGGACGGATTTTTCAGTTTCCAAACAGAATGTCGGCACTGTGGTGGAACTGTTGGCGCCTCTGAGGTCAAAAGGGCCAAACAGGGAAGGGACGGTGGTCATTACGTCATCTCCTCAATCCTAATAGTTTGTTGTTTGCTTGATTTCTTAATTTGATCAACAATAAACTCAACCGGAATAAACAGGTTTTGGTGTGTATTGGTATATGTGGACGCGGTTAGCTGCGTTAGCCTAGCTACTGCCCATTGGTTTATATGGACGTGGTTAGCCGCGTTAACCTAGCTACCGCCCATTGGTTTATAATGACGTGGTTAGCCGCATTAGCCTAGCCGCATTAGCCTAGCCACCGCCCAGTGGTTTATATGGACGTGGTTAGCCACTTATTTTGACAATATTGATGCCGTTTCTACATAAATGTGACTTGTAAGTGAAATGTTGTCCACAGCTTAATGTCCAGACTCGTTAGCTTAATGTCCAGACTCGTTAGCCTAATGTTCAGACTCATTAGCTTTGAGTCATAGCTCTGACATATTTTATTGTGTTTATACTACTCAGTATCAGTGATATGATTGATTGATTAAATTTGATTAATATTACACATGCTATTTATTTCAAATGTGATCCAATAATTTCATGGTAATATGGTATATTGATCACCTCTGTATATTGATGTACTGATGATTGATTAAATGTATTTTTGATTGAATATTGAATACTCTAGTACAGGGGTCAGCATCCCTGGTCCTAGAGAGCCACTATCCTGCATGTTTTAGATGTAGCCCTCTTCCAACACACCTGATTCAAATGATAAACCTATCATCAAGCTCTGCAGAAGCCTGATAATGACCATCAGGTGTGCTGGAAGAGGGAAACGTCTAAAACATGCAGGATAGTGGCTCTCTAGGACCAGGGTTGCTGACCCCTGCTCTAGTATTATTGATGTAATTCTGTCTACACTAGATGTAGATGATTGACTGGTTTAGTCATGTGATCCTGTCCTCTACACAAACCTGGTTTTCTCATACCCCCATAGATGGTGCTAATGGAGCAGTCTTTCAGCCTCCAGACTATTGCACTGACCAGGTGTTCAGGTCTACTCTACTGCCTTCTGCTGCTGGACCGGTAGGAGGGCTCCTTGTAGCCCGCTAACCGTCTTTACTCCCCTACACATACATGTTTTGTCTCCGCCCATGTCCAAACCGTTTCCCTCATACAAACTGTTGCACTTTCTGGACACATGGACTCTCTTCTGTAAAATATCCAGTGTGGGTAATGAACAATGAACTGTAAGTGGGCGGAACTTGTGTTTTGCGGACTCTATTGATCCTCTTTGTTTTGTCAAAGTGGTTATTGAATCCAAATGTGAATATTGTGTTGAATTGTGTGTTCAGTTGAATTTCTGATTCATTGTGATAAACGGACATTCACTGATTCACTGTCTGTTTTACTTTAATAAATAGAACCAATTTAATTCAAACGTTCAGTCTGTGCCTCTGTCTCCCAGAGCTGGTCCTAGTCTTCTGGTCTGTGCCTCTGTCTCGTAGAGCTGATCCTGGTCTTCTGGTCTGTGCCTCTATCTCCCAGAGCTGGTCCTGGTCTTCTAGTATGTGCCACTGTCTCCTAGAGCTGATCCTGGTCTTCCGGTCTGTGCCTCTGTCTCCTAGAGCTGGTCCTAGTCTTCTGGTCTGTGCCTCTATCTCCCAGAGCTGGTCCTGGTCTTCTAGTATGTGCCACTGTCTCCTAGAGCTGATCCTGGTCTTCCGGTCTGTGCCTCTGTCTCCTAGAGCTGGTCCTAGTCTTCTGGTCTGTGCCTCTGTCTCCTAGAGCTGGTCCTAGTCTTTAGGTCTGTGCCTCTGTCTCCTAGAGCTGGTCCTGGTCTTCTGGTTACTAGTCTATCACCTATAGTTGCTATGGACCAACATTGCAGAGGCCTTTAATAGTATTCGCATACACATTTTAGCCTTAGTACCTTTGTAATAACACATGCTACAGTAGTTTCATCAGTGGCAGGACAGATCATTGGGGTAGCGGGACACTCAGGTACTAATTCCTGGGCTGCTCTTGCCCAGTCCACCCCTGCTGTGGCATATCAGCATTAATTAATAAGGTGCAATACAGAATAAAAACAGAAGGTAACTTGAAGGAAGGTGCCATTAACCATAATAAAGTTAAAAAATAATAGTGAAAAATGACAGTATCACAGTTAGAGCTGATGTCACCTGTTATAATGTTCTTTGCAGGTGTTTGTGTTATGGGAGTAAATTGATGCTCCTGTTCTAAATAGAATATTATTGTTGAAGAGCAATTTAGCAGCATATTCCTCAGCAGTTGCAATAAAATAAAGTGAGGAAAACAAGAAATGATGGAAAATAAGTTTCCAAAGTGTTTTAGATAAATGCATAACAGTCACTGTTCCAGAACATTCCATGATGTTTCTGGTGGTTTCCAATGCATCCAGTGGTGACACATCAAGGCTTTACTGCAAAAAGAATCAACTTCAGAAAACTGTTTTGCAACTGGATCTATTCTACTACTACACTGTTTTCATCTAGCTTATAGTTCACATTATTAATTACAGGAGATTGATTAGTAAATTCAATAATTTGCACAATATTTGATTATATGTAGTAGAAGTAATAATAACAACAATTCTTCCCCGTCTTATTCTTAGTATTTTTATTAGTAGTAGTAATAGTAACAATTATTGTAACTATTAGTTCTGTCAAACGATTAAAATGTTTTATCAGATTAATCGCAGGGTTTCTGTGGATTAATTTTGATTAATCACAAATAAATGTCATTAATTTTTAATTTATATTAATGGTGTTTCATTTTGCATGAGCAAACAGACTCATTAAAGAAGTGAATATATCTGCACTGAACGGATTTATGAAACACCTTCGACTGTTCCGTCTTGGTTTTTTTCCTTCTCATATTTTCATCCAGAGGGCCAATGTGCTGGTTCTGCTCTTCCATCTTCATGGGTTGGTTCTGCTGCCTGTCACTACTGGATCATCTGACCATTTGTTCATGTGCGTTAACGCTAACTCTACTGGGACAAACTGACCCAAATGTGTTGGAAGAGACGTTGACAGTCATTCTGCTGTAGATGGTTCATGGAGTTAACATTTGTGATCACATACAGCAGGAGAATGGATTCATCTGAGTTAATTATACAGCCCTAATAATAATAATGATGATAATAATGATAATAATAATAATAATGATAATAATGATAATAATAATATTTACTATTATTATTATTATTATTAGTAGTAGTAGTAGTAGTAGTAGTATTTGATTACTGGGTTCGTAAGAGTCTGGTTTAGATGTGGTGCTAGATGATGATGATAATAATAATAATAATAATAATAATAATAATAATAATAATAATAAATTGCATTTATAAAGCCCTTTTCATTCAGTGGAATCTCAAAGTGCTACAGAGTAAAGACAGTCCAATAAAAAATAAAATACTGTATCAGGAATAAAACAAATTATGCAGTGCTAGATAAATAAAATTTGACTGATGTAAAGTGTCGTAACAGCTTATGATGCAACACTTCAGATCATGATGCATTTCTGAATATTTGGTGGTAGGTGTAGTATTTTGAAGAAGCAAACATATTAGCGGCAGCTGTAAATGGATTCATTGTTTTCATTATGCATGCGTTTGTACTGCGTCGTAGAAAGTCCTACTCAGGCATGTTATAAATAGCATAAAACTGTCAGCCCTAACCTGTGCATAAACGGCTTTAAGTATTCTGCCTGGAGCGTCATGAACCACAGCCAAATAGATGTGTTAATTCACCGTACCGCCGGCTTGTCTCATTTGTAAACAACATCACATCCGTCTGTCATGTCACAGGCACATCTGATTGGGTGTGAGTGTTGTGGTAGGAATAAGACATCAGGACTTGATGACAAGGCGTCTCATTTCTCAGGCGGAGTGCAGATGATAACCTGTCGTTCTTCTGGTCGGCTACACCTGCAACCTAAGCGGCTGCTGGGACCGGCTTCTTCCTGACAAGCTCCTGTCTTCTCTGCCCTTTCATCTCCTCGCTCCACAAAAGAGAGTTTAGAAGTCTTTTATCTGTGCCTGGGGGTACAGTGTCTTGTCTGCCAAGAGAGGAATTCAACCAATTAAGCGTGTGCTACTATGCTTATGAGGCATACATCACAGGCACAGCTCTAAATGTTTTCCACTATTTCAGTCTTCATAATTGGAAAGCCCCTCACCAGCCACTGAAAAACTCCACAGTCAAAAAATTTAACACAACCTGTTGTTTCACTGTATGTAAATGTGTGTCTTGTTGTGTATTCTCAAGGTTTCAGTCGGCATTATCATTTTTTACAGAATAAAAACCCACTTCTTGCGGCTAAGCAGACTGTTTTTGTAACCCTGTAACATAATTTAAGTGTTAGAAAAAGGCTCAGTCTGATTAACAGTAATAGTAGATTTTGTTCTGCCTGTCTTTAATGTTCGTCAGCCGTGAAAGGTGACAGATGTTTCATTACATACTCATTTTACCATAGGGACGTTATTACTGATCTAGGATACGTACCACACCTACTAAAAACTCCTTTGTAATGTCCCATTTCACTCAAGGAAAATTAACATTGACCCTTAAAGACCCAAACATCCACCTTTAACCCTTAAAGACCCAAACGTACACCCTTAACCCTTAAAGACCCAAACTTACACCTTTAACCCTTAAAGACCCAAACGTACACCTTTAACCCTTAAAGACCCAAATGTCCACCCTTAACCCTTAAAGACCCAAACGTACACCTTTAACCCTTACAGACCCAAACATCCACCTTTAACCCTTAAAGACCCAAACATCCACCTTTAACCCTTAAAGACCCAAACATCCACCTTTAACCCTTAAAGACCCAAACATCCACCTTTAACCCTTAAAGACCCAAAGGTCCACCCTTAACCCTTAAAGACCTAAAGGTCCACCCTTAACCCTTAAAGACCTAAAGGTCCACCGTTAACCCTTAAAGACCCAAACGTCCACCCCTAACCCTTAAAGACCCAAACGTCCACCTTTAACCTTTAAAGACCCAAACGTCCACCTTTAACCTTAAAGACCCAAATGTCCACCTTTATCCCTTAAAGACCCAAACGTACACCTTTAACCCTTAAAGACCCAAACGTACACCTTTAACCCTTACAGACCCAAACGTACACCTTTAATCCTTACAGACCCAAAGGTCCACCCCTAACCCTTAAAGACCCAAACGTCCACCTTTAACCTTTAAAGACCCAAACGTCCACCTTTAACCCTTACAGACCCAAACGTCCACCTTTAACCCTTACAGACCCAAAGGTCCACCTTTAACCCTTAAAGACCCAAAGGTCCACCTTTAACCCTTAAAGACCCAAAGGTCCACCTTTAACCCTTAAAGACCCAAAGGTCCACCTTTAACCCTTAAAGACCCAAAGGTCCACCTTTAACCCTTAAAGACCCAAAGGTCCACCTTTAACCCTTAAAGACCCAAAGGTCCACCCTTAACCCTTAAAGACCCAAAGGTCCACCCTTAACCCTTAAAGACCCAAAGGTCCACCCTTAACCCTTAAAGACCCAAAGGTCCGCCTTTAACCTTTAAAGACCCAAACGTCCGCCTTTAACCCTTGAAGACCCAAACGTCCTTCTTTAACCTAAACCATCTACTGATCTAAACTGTTTAATTCCTGTTGATCCATTAATCCTGTCAGTCCATGTCAATAATTGGTGTAAAATACAGTTCTTCATCTTTTCCTGGTCATCAGATACGACCATATTTGGACATTCAGAGGCTCCGTAGTTACCGTGGAAACACTGTCATCTTCTCCAACATTGAATCACCAGTAAAAGCTAAAACGATTGTTAATATCTTTGTGTAATTTTCGCATTTCACAAAATCATCCCAAGGATTTAGCCCCTGGGCCACATGTTCGACATGTTTGATCTACATGATCAGTGAATTAAATCATGGAAAATACCTGATTTTCACTGAAAAAACACCAAATACAGAAGATAATATTGAATCAATGGCGTTCAGTCACTTAATAAAGGTTAAATATAACGAAAAATTAATTTGGGAACTGTTATAAAGTAGCTCCGGGTCTTTGTGGGTTAAAAAATATTGCCCTAAGCGACACTTAAAGCCCAAAAAAATCTTTCAGTTCTGGTACTTAAAATGCTCAGAAGTACCTCCATCCTATGTCCCCCTCTTGTATTCATTTCTTGTATAATGCATTAATGCATTTGCAAAGCACACAGTCGTGCACTGAAGAGATACCCAGCATGGATGCATTACTGAGAGACTGTCGGTGAGCAATTGCTGATCCTGGGGAGTGATAAAGAGAGCCGGGCTGTCTGAGCGCTGAAAAAAGAGGCAGGAGAAAGCCATGTAGCATATAGACCAGGAAGGTCACCAGCTGCCAACGAAGGGCCAGAGCATCTGAAGAATGTCCTCAGCTTCTCCTCTGTTTACTGACACTAATGACACTGGGAAGCTGGAGGAGAAGAGTGGACGAGGAGGAAGAAAAGGCGTTTTAGGACAAGGAGACGCACTGAAACATTCAGAGCCAAAGCCAAAAACAGGATGGAAATCAACCAAAGGCGGGTTCCAAACCGTGACACAGTGATCTTGGCCTTTATGCTTGAACGCTGCGAGTGGATTGATTAGAAGATATGCAAAGGAGATAATCCGCTGGACATCCTCACTATCGCTACCTTTGCATATGGTCATTTTAAGGACACGCTTATCTCTGTGGCACCACAATTTACCATGCTAATAGATTTATTTCCTTAGCCTTTGACTGAGTGCTCTGTAGATTTGCATTTGTTTAGGGGCGCCGTCTGAGGTAGTTTTCCATTACAGTATGTTTAGTCTGTGACACAAAGAAGGACTTATCAGGTATTTATGAGGATTAAGTACATGGAGACAATGTGTACGTCATAATTCTAACTCTTATTTGATTACAGACATTGTTTTGATTCTATTTAGATAACTATGTCATCAGAATGTTTGTATTTTTATACATAATATGAAGGTGGGTGTGGCTAACCATCAACACTGTCCAATGACAAAACTCCCATGGCAATAAATACATTCTGTCTACCAGATATACTATATGGACAAAAGTAATTGGACGTATCACACTTGTGGATTATGGGACTTCCCATTACCACTGATTTGAAACATTATTCATGTCAGTTGTTGTCAATAATTATCATGATAAGTGTAAAATCAATATATTCAAGATGGCGCTGCTCCAGTGGCAGCAGATCCTGCTCATGTTTGAGCTTTTGAAGTTATTACTATTGATAACTAGTGCGTTGACCTGTGTGGATCCACAGGTTCTAGATGTGGTCATTTTTCTGCTGTTGTGTATTTGTTCATGCTGTACCACATTTGTCCTACAGTCACCGCCAAAGTGTTCTGGACATAGCAACGTGATTCTGAGGATATTGTATTAAAAATGACTAATATCTGCCAAAATATTGGAACAATCAACTTACTGTTTTCACTGGTCTGTTCACTGAGCAAAAATACATAAGTATGTTAAACTGCAGCAGTCAGCTGTGTATGGACACACACGCACGCACACAGAAGCCACTTGGCTTTTATAATACAGATATGGCCCTTAGTAAGGTGGACAACTTGTAATATTCCATAGTAGAGTTCGGCTGTTATGGGTTTTTCTAAGGCCGATTTAAAAAAAAAAAAAAAAAAAAAAAAAAAAAAGTAAATAAAAAAATTGGGCAGCTGGTGGCTGACATTTACAACCAATTTTTGTGGCCGATATTTAAGGCTGATTTTTTTTTTTTAATTATTTTTTTTTAAAGCAAATTGATCGTAAATTTCAATTGAAACACTGATAATTAAGACTTTTGTGCAGCATTAATAATTATGAATACACATACGTATAGTACTCTTTTAACATTTATTGAACTTCAAGTGCTGCCCACACAGGTGCCTGAGCAAATATCTTATAACATTTTTACTACTGATCAAATATCGGCTTTCAAAAAGAACATTAAGGCCAATGGCTGATATTGAAAAGAATCAATATATCGGCTGGCCAATATACCACTATTCCATAGTTTGGTCTTTTATACATATCTGTATTCAATTGGTATTAGTGTTTCTATGAAGCGCTGCTGTGTATATTTTCTATATTTGTTACGTAACACAAATTTCCCCATTATTGGAATCATTTCATGAAGGATTATCTTTAGTTTAAAGGCTGATTTTTCTCCCTGAGTGATAGTTGAATTGACCAGATGGTTATTTGTGGTTTAAAATGATTATTTATGGTCAGATCGTGACAGATATTTCAGAAATCTAATGATTGGTCATTCAAGACACTTTCAACATTAAATAAAGTTAATCAAAACGCACTCTTACCCATTTTATACATTTATTTTATCATTGTTTTGTGGCTACACTCCCTATCGACGACAAAATGCCTGAATAAATTGTGTCCAAATACTTTTGTCCACACAGTGTATGTTGAAGAAAATATACAAGACAAATACACCAAGAAACAGTAATGCAAAAGTCAAGCTTCGAAACATATCAAACATGCATTTCAGGTATAAATGCATCATGTCAAAATGACACCCCTTATATCTGCGTTAATACAATTCCATTGTTTTTCTGTTATCTGAATGTATAGACTAAAGAGCACTATGCTGTCAAAGGATACAGGGATGTTTTCGGTTTTTCACATGTTCTTACCTGATGAGTATCCCAGTAGGATCTAAATATTATTAACCCATAAAGACCCAAAGCTACTTTTATAAAAAGTTCCCAAATGAATTTTTCTCCATATTTAGTTTTTAAAGTGATGTATTACCTTTTTTTTAAAAAAAATATAATATTATCCTCTGCATTTTGCATTAAAGTGAAAATCGTGTATTTTCGTACATTTAATTTACTGACAATGTAGATATTCATAAAAGCTCATGGATATTATATCAGAAAGAGAGAAAACTGAAGAAAAAGTTGTTTTTTTGTAAAATCTCTCATTAACTGAACATAAACCCAGTGTGTCCATCCACTGTCATTGATCCAACTCCATGGGTTTATTAGTTTTTCTTCAATTTTGTTCAGTTTGTGGCTTATTTTGTTCATGTCACTTATTAATTTGTTGGTTTATTATTCATTTTTGTTCATTTTATTGATGACTTTGATTGTTTTTGTTCATTTTGTTGGTTATTTTATCTTTTTTTTGTTAATTTTTTGCCTTTTTTTCATGTTGTTTAGGATTTTGTGAAGTTTTTATTCATTTTTGTTCATTTTTTTTTAGGGATGCACTAACCCGATAACAGTATTGGGCATTGGCTCTGATACTCAGTGTGTGTACTTGTATTTGTACTCATAAAAGTAATCTGATACAAATGCACCGATACCACTTACGGCCGCGTGACATTCCCAGTTCAGTGCAGCAGGTACGAGGAGGAGGAATAATGTGTGTTAGTGTGAAGAGTGTGGAGATTTTTCAAAATAAATGGTGATAAAAGTAACGCTGACTGCAAATAATGTTACAGACAGATACAGACGCAGCGCTCTGTCCGTCCTCTGCGTACATTCCATCTGTTTTCCAGGTGATGGAGGATGAGTACCCAGACGGAGAATACCAGCGGGAACCGTGGAGGTAGAGGATCTGTTCAAAGAGCCACTGTGTGAGTTAGAGAAAAACTACAGACACATTTAGGACAACTACCCAGGGCTGGACTGGGGTACGGAGTGGTGCGGACTGTCGCCAGCAGAAGTGAAAACCAAACTTACGTCTCATTTCTCTTTTCTCTTTCTGCTGAAGCTAAGCTTTTAAACCTTACCAGTGAAAACACTGCAATAATAGTATCACAGTAGTGTTACCTCTGTCGTCTCCATGTTTGTTATTACTGAATTTCTTCTTCTTCATTAAACTTTCCTCTTCTTTGTGGTATTTGTCCAGTATGGTTAATTCAGAGCGGCGCCCCCTGGTGGATTAATTGACAAACATTCATTCCAACACATTAAATGTCAGTAGCAGCACTTTGTTCCAGTCAGACTAATGACAACGACAATAAAGCACATTTACAAACGGAACTAAGAACTGGAATGGGATTATTAAGGACTCGTATCGGTACTCGGTATCGGCAAGTACTCAAATGTAAGTACTCGTACTCATACTTGGTCTGGAAAAAAGTGGTATTGGTGCATCCCTGATTTTTTTTTATTATTCAATATATATAAACCCAGTGTGTCCATCCACTGTTATTGATCCAACTTCTTGGGTTTTGCTGCGGAATCAATGTTGGAGAAGATGACGGTCTTTCCACGGTAACTACGGAGCCTCTGGACGTCCAAATGGGTCGTATCTGATGATCATGAAAAGATGAAGAACTGTATTTTACACCAATTATTAACATGTATTGATAGGCTTAGTGGTTCAGAAGTTCTTAATCATTTTATATCAGTAGATGGTTGTGGTCGTCAGTGGCTCTTTGGGTCTTTAAGGGTTAATGTGGGGAAAATGCAGGAGTTAAATTGATCAGATTCATCAGTCTGTGATCTTTAATTCAGTATTTGAGCTCATCCGGTCCACTGTCCCCTCAGTGGATCCCACTTTGGATCCCTTCTCTCCTCAGACTTATCCACCAGATTTTCAGTGGCGTTTGGTCACTTATTTACCCGCAGGTTTCCCCCAATCACATTTCGAGGCAGGTGCATGGCTGCCCTCCACAAATTACGTCCAGGATAATTTCATATTGATTAATGCAGATGCGTTCCTCTTGGCTCTCAGACCCTACCTGCAGTCTATTTGGTATAAATTACTGAAGCCATTCTGCTGCACAAAGCCAGCCCTCTCCAATAAGGTGCTGGCTCATGTGTCGACTGGGGCCCCCAAACTACCCCTCTGCCTGCAGGAACCACTAAAGCTTTTAATTGCCTTCTGTGCAAATGGTCCTTATGCACTTGATAAAGTATCTGGGAAGTCAGGCACGGGGTTGGAAGAGGCTTAGGGGAGTCTGTGCTCCGGCAGTATGTGTGTTCCAGATAGAAAGTGTGTGAGCGAGATACGAAGAGAGAGAGAGAAAGAGGGAGTGATACCAGTGTATAGATAGTGAGACTTAGTGACGGGTGGTTGGTGAATCCTATCCATGATATTACAACCTTTTATGAGTATGGCGTTAAAGGCACCCTTTATGAGCACAGTCACCACTCAGCAAAACACTTGAATAGCCCAGCCAGTGGCCCACAGGATTATTTCCTTCTGTGTACATTTGCTACAGTAGAGTGCCTGATAACCCTGGGTAAAGCGATAAACAATCAAAGTGCGGCTTCAGTGGAAATGATTGCATTCTGTACCCTGCCCCAGAGATGGGGGCCCATTATTAACGTGGGTCCTGTCCTGACAATGCTATTTTCTGGAAGGTAATTGCAGATTCAGATCTCTGAGAGGGGCCTGACTGAGAGTAAATGCCACCTCTTTAATTATGGTCTCCTCCACGTCTCCTCTATTGAGCCGCGGAGATGTCTATCGCTCCACGGGATCCTGGGGAAAATGACTCTAATGGGAAATGACCAGTGTCTGGGAAGCCGACTCAGATTAGAAGCGACGTTTCTAATTGATGGCTAAAGAAATCCCTGGCCGGATGACTGGGAAAAGTCACTTTGGAGCAAATGTAATTGGAGTGATTGGAGTTCTAACAAGAATCAGTGGATAATCTCTCCTGATTCAAGATGGTGCTGCCACAACAACGGGCTTGACGGCGGCGGACTATTGTAGGGAATCATAAGAGCTGTAAAAGAGTTGGAATGATGGCCCCTGGACACTATAGAAGGTCAAGGTGACAGAAAAACAGAGGAGGCTCTATTAACGTGGCAGTAGAGCTGTATGCTGTCTGAAACCATCGGAGCTGTTTCAATGTCATAGTACTGTTATGGGGACTAGAGCTGACGATTAGCACGAGCTATAAACTCTACATGCATCACATCAGCTGTAACTGTGTTCGACTGCGTTGTCCCTGTCAAATAAATACATAAAGGTGTCATGAACCTGCATCTTCTCACTACGACGGTTAGAGCTGGATTCTCTGACAGAACAGACTTTTGGGTAATTCTATTTAAAGGGCTCATATTTATTTAAACCCACCTTTCTTAGTCTGTGGTTCATTTCTTTGTGTATTTGGACCCTAATAGTTCATACAGTTTGAATTTGAAACCTCTAGCTGCTGCAAAGCTATCTTTATATTCATTTGGGTGAAAATCCAGTGGATTTCTACAACCTGTTTGAATTCACTGATTGTGTAGATCAAACGTGTCAAACATGTGGCCCGGGGGCCTTTGGGATGACTATGAAATGCTAAAATTGCACTAAGATATTAAGAATCATTTTAGCTTTTACTGGTGAATCAGTGTTGTAGGAGATGACGGTGTTTCCACGGTAACTACGAAACCGCTGAACATCCAAATATGGTCATATCTGATGACCATGAAAAGATGATGAACTGTATTTTACACCAATTATTGACATGGATTGATAGGATTAGTGGATCAACAGGAATTAAACAGTTTAGATCAGTAGATGGTTTAGGTTAAAGGTGGACGTTTGGGTCTGTAAGGGTTAAAGGTGGACATTTGGGTCTGTAAGGGTTAAAGGTGGACGATTGGGTCTTTAAGGGTTAAAGGTGGACGATTGGGTCTTTAAGGGTTAAAGGTGGACGTTTGGGTCTTTAAGGGTTAAAGGTGGATGTTTGGGTCTCGGTCGCATACATAAAGACACGCATAAACAAATCCTTACTGTGATACAGTTCTAAACACTAGACACATCTAAAAGAATATGATACTGTGTCATTAAATATGGTACATTTAATTTATTGATTTTTTTTTTCTCAATAGCAACTCATAAATGATCTAAAACAGATCAATTCTCACTTCACATGTTCCACTGGTACAACTCAGAGAACATCCCATTTATCCTGTTTCATTTGGACTTGTAACCAACCACTTTGACACATCAGTCTTTTTGTAACCCAAACAAATAAACCCACCTCCCCTTAAATCCACCTGGTCGTCTTATTCTGTCCACAGTCACACTTTTACAGCAGCCTCAGCCCCTGCAGACTAAGGTTTATTTATCCTCAGATAGAACTGGACAACTGGGCACAGATAAGAAACACACCTGACAAAAGCAGGAATCAATCTGTGCATGGAAAATTATCCGTCAAAAATTATTAGTCACTTTTTACATAAGGGCAAAGGGTCTTTATGTGAATTATATATTCAGTTCAGTCCATATTCAGCTACATTTATGGACCTCAATAACATAATTCAGAGATTCGTCTAAATGAGCTTTACAATAAGTACAAAATAGAACATCCTCTGCCCTTAGACCCTTAGATTGAAGGAGGAAAAACACCCCAAAAACCCCTTTAATGGAGAGAAAAATGGTAGAAACATCATTATATGAACTAAATTTATGCACATTAAGTATAGAAAAATGGTTATTTAGAATATAGTGGAGCGATGATAAACAGCAGCTTAGATAAATATATCAGATTTGACTAATATATAAAAGCATTTAGAATAATATACCTCAATAAAGTTGGATCCAAATAAATGATTTCACCGTCCTTAATGAACAGCAGAACAGGAAGACGTAAAAAAAACACAATGAAAATCTCTGGAGTTTTCTGCTTTTTTCTGTCTTCTGTCAAAAACATCATGCATGTTCAGCTCTACTTAACAGTGGCGTGTTAGGGCCACACAAGATAATACAAACACATGTCACTATGAGGATCAAGTCACAAAATATTGAGATAAAATGAGTAATTTTATGAGAATAAAGTCGTAGTTTAAAGAAAATCTTCATTTAATGAAAATAATGTCGTACTTTTATTAGTTTAAAGCCATAATATTACAAGAATAATGTCATAATTTAAAAACAGGTGGAAAAATATAATTTACAAGAACAAAGCCATAAAATATTCAGATAAAACTTGTAATTTTATTAGATTAGTCATAAAATTTCAAGAATAAAGCCATAATATTAGAATAAAGCTGTATTTTTTTTTGAAAAAAAAAAACAAAAAAAAACCAAACTCATTTAATGAAAAAAATGACGTATTTTTATTAAATTAAAGTTGTCATATTACAAGAATAACGTTGTAATTTTTTTAGGATATTGAAGTCGTACCCACTGGTCTGTTATTGTAGAACTGGGAACATTCTGTGAGCTTCTGCTTTCATTTGGGGTTTACGCACAAAGGCCAAATACAGAGACTATTAGCCCCGCCCACCAAATACTGAGCCTGTTAGCCCCTCCCACCAAATACTGAGACTATCAACCCCGCCCACCAAATACTGAGCCTATTAGCCCCTCCCACCAAATACTGAGCCTGTTAGCCCCACCCACCAAATACTGAGACTATCAGCCCCACCCACCAAATACTGACCCTATTAGTCCCACCCACCATCAACACATTAGTATTATTCGTCCGCTCCAACAGAAGTGAAAGTTGCTGCTTCACTTGTTGCGTTCGCTGGAACTGGAAACTGTCATCAACAAGGATTAAGGTTCAAGATTTAGAAATTAGGACTTTTTGTCGAACTAATGAGAATTTATTTTCAAAATATTACAACTTTAATCTCATAAAAGTACAACATTATTTTTGTTAAATCAAGGTTTTTTTTTTAAATCTACGACTTTATTCTCATAAAATTATGGGTTTTATCTCGATAGTTTAGGACTTTTTTCTTGTAGTGATAGTGTGTTGACTTTCTTATGTACGCCATCCCTAATATGCCATCGTACTCCTTGGTTTGTGATTAAATATTCATTTTCTCAAGTGAACATGTGTCATTTAGGTAAGAGAAACTCTGTTAAATGATCAAAATTGTCATCGATTTCAGTTTTCTAAAATAAACAATACAGTTTTTGGCAAATAGAAATAACAGCGCAGCCCACAGTTGTTGATAATATAGTGTTGTTAATATAAGACTAAATGGAGTTTAGGTCAGTCTAATTGTCAGTCCTTGCATTTTCTGTGGCGTGTATTTACTAGGGCAGTGTATTGGCAAGAAACTGGCAAGGTTATTATCGTTAACGAAAACTAACGAAATGACGAAAACTAGAATTGAAAAAACATTTTTGTTAACTGAAATAAATAAAAACTATAATTAAAAGAAAAAAATGATAACTAACTGAAACTGTATTGTGTGTTTAGAAAACTAACTAAAACGGACAAAAATTATGGATAAAATTCCCTTCGTTTTCGTCTTTGTCAACGTTGGATTGATCCGAAATCGATTGATTTAATTCCATTAGTTTCAGGTAGCGGCACCATACGGCACTTCGCAGTCTGTGACTTGGTTTAGAGTCAGAAACATGTAGACTAAATCAGCAGAGTCCTGTCTGGGTTTTATGTGAATACAATGGCAAAGAAGAGGAAAGATATAAAAAAACCCTAAAACTAATACTAGAACTAAACAAAAACTAAGCATTTAGAAAAAAACAAAAACTAATAAAAACTAGCAAACCTACTCTGAAAACTAATTAAAACTAACTGAATTAGAGAAAAAAAGGCAAAACTGAAGAAAACTAAACTAGAATGAAAAATCCAAAACTATTAGAACCTTGGAAACTGGTGATACGATACAAATCACAATACTAGGATCACGATACGATGTATCACCATATATCATGATACTGTTAAAAAGGCAACTTTTTTTTTTTATTGGTTTTGTTGGGTTTTTTTAAAGATTTTTTTTCTTGAAGAATTGAATTGCACCAGAAATCTGCACAAATACTAAACACATTTTTATTTGATCAGAACAGGATCTATTGTTATACCACAAAATGTTTCTGTGTTCAAACTGAAATTCTGTTTTACAGACATTACAGTTTCAGATCCTGTTCAAATGCTCATATTCTGTTAGTTCAGAACTAACATCAGAACATTATTTTAATTCAATCCCAACAAAGGAACGAACATTATTGAATAAAAGAGTGTTAAATAATAATAAATGAAATATAAACAATAAAGAAAAACCAAAAATGAACCTCCGCAATATCTGCATTTGAATAAATACCTAAAAATATGGATACAGTACTTTTTTAATATCGATACAGTATTGTGAAATGAAATATCACGATATATCGCAGAACCAATATTTTCTTACAGCCCTAATAGTTGGTCCTTGTATTTTCTGTGGTTCTTCTTTGGTTTGAAGGCGTGTATTTCCTGTGTCCTCTTGAACAGCTGGTGCAGCGGCCTCTCCTGCAGACCTTTAAGACTCTCTGCCGCTGCTGCTGTTTTGTGGATGTTTACCAGCTCTTGAATCCATCACTGCTCTCTGTCAGTGGTAACAAATTTGCTGCTCTTTTCCAACTGTCCGGTCATTAGTTGACATTCTGGTGCAGGGCAACGGGATCTCAGAGGTTCTCCAACTGGTACGAAACGTTGAAATGACAAAATAATAACAACATCTGTCTTGTGTCTGGGGGTATTGACATAACATTACAGGTACCAAATTGTTTGTGTTGTGAAGTGTGTCTGGAAGATACCTCAAGCTTCAGACTGGGTCAGTGTTTGTGGGGGATGACGGCTGACGGTTAATGGGTGCCACAGATATATGACGGCACAACTGGATTTGTCATATAAGATTTTTGAAGAGTATTTGAACATATATATGCATCAGCACAACTGCCCATGTGCTGCTTTTATGTTTTTACAGGGTGGGGAAGCAAAATGTACAATTAACATTTAGTTGTTTTTTCTCAGCAGACACTACGTCAGTTGTTTTGAACCCAAACATATACTGATGTCATAATCATACCTAACACTATTATCCATACCTTTTCAGGAACTTTTGCCCATATGAGTAATCAGGAAAACAAACGTCAAAGAGTGTGTGATTTGCTGAATGCACTCGTCACACCAAAGGAGATTTCCAAAATAGTTGGTGTCCATAAAGACTGTTTATAATGGAAAGAAGAGAATGACTATGAGCAAAACTATTACCAGAAAGTCTGGAAGATACTATTAAAGAAGAATGGGAGAAGTTGTCACCTGAATATTTGAGGAACACTTGCACAAGTTTCAGGAAGCGTGTGAAGGCAGTTATTGAGAAAGAAGGAGGACACATAGAATAAAAACATTTTCTATTATGGACATTTTCTTGTGGCAAATAAATTCTCATGACTTTCAATAAACTAATTGGTCATACACTGTCTTTCAATCCCTGCCTCAAAATATTGTAAATTTTGCTTCCCCACCCTGTATAATAAAATAAGGCCATTATTATGATGCTTCTCCAGCCTATTTCTGTCTCACATTCCCCACAGTCTGGTGATTACATTATAATGTTTTATGATTTTCAGGAAATACAAGAAAAGAGAGGATATTTTTGGATCCTTTTGTTCAGTCAAACATGGTTTCTCTGTCATTGTCAGTCCACATGGAAGCTCATGGACTTTCCGTTGTCAAATGTTTTATATTTACATTATTTACATATTTACTGTATTGACATTGGGTTCATCATGTTCATCCATACAGACATATATGTGTAATCTTAGGTCATAATGCACTCAAACATAGAATAATAGTAGATAGAAAGAACAGATATAAACATGAGATACAAAACACAAATACATTCAAATCAAAACTAAAATAAATAAATACCCCCCACTACCCACCCTGACCCTTCCATCTATCCACTACTTTGATGGAGTAAAAGTGAAAAATTCATGTCCACTAACAGATGATGGATGACAGGTGACTAAGTTTGTTCACAGAATGTGAGTTTATCCATAAAAGTGGATCGAATTCTGTCTGAATGGAGTGTGTGTTTCCACTACGTGGTACCGGCTCGATCTGACTCTGGTACCAGGTCCTATTCCTGTTTCCATTACAGGATACCACTGACTTTACAGTACCTGGTCATCGTAGCGACGCTGTGTGTAACTTCTGCGTAGTCTGCTCTGAGTTGCTGATGAACTCGTTCGTTGCGTGTCCTGTCAGGCTCATGCTGAATCTTTTCGTCGTCCACTGGGGACAGAAATGTCTGAACCTCCTGGACCGACCACGGTGTGCTTCTGTGGGCGTTCATCATAGATTAACCTACCGATAGATTTACTGTAGACTTCCACATCTATAATCATAATAATAATCATAATAATAATAATAATAATAATAATGGGTGAGACGATGGTGCAGTGGTTAGCACTCATGCCTCACAGCAAGGAGATCCTGAGTTCAATTCTGGGTTCAAATGGGACCTTTCTGTGTGGAGTTTGCATGTTCTCCCTGTGTCTGCGTGGGTTCTCTCTGGGTACTCTGGCTCCTCCCACCATCCAAAGACATGCACTGATAGGTTAATTGGTTAATCTAAATTGCCCGTAGGTGTGAATGTGAGAGTGATTGTTTGTCTCTATATGTTCAGCCCTGCAATGAACTGGCAAAATGTCCAGAGTGAACCCCGCCTTCACTTGTAAGTAGCTGGGATAGGCTCCAAGCGACCCCTGTGACCCTAGTGAGGATAAAGCAGGTTCAGAAAATGAATGAATTAGGGATGTAACGATATGAAAATTTCATATCAAGGTTAGTGTGACTAAAATGATCAGTTATCAATATTATCACAGTATTGTTGAAATGTGCTCAAAATATTCAAAAAGTACTAATTCACAACCTGAAATAATTTAACTAAGTTGTATTTTGAAAAAAATACCCCAAACACAAAAAAACAAAACAAATAAAATAATAGGCACAATGTACTTTCTGTTGGCAGAAACATTCAAATATTAACATGTAAACATCAAACATATAAATGTACATTAAAGATGACACCTTATAGCCATTGTTGGACCATTTTCCAGATCAAGTTTGTGTTGAAAGTGCGGTAATCAAACATGGTTATCATGATAATTAGAATTTAAACGGTAATACTAACCATCAGGAATTTTACCACGGTTTATCGCTATACCGGTAATCATTACATCCATAGAATGAATGAATAAATGAATGAATGAATAATAATAATAATAATAATAATAATAATGATGATGATAATACTACTACTACTACTACTACTACTACTAATAATAATAATTATTATTATCATTATTATTATTAACCTACTGCTATATTTACTGTCAACCTCTGAATCTGTTTTTTTTTAATGACCTGTCGCACATTGATGATGCAGAGACAACTCTGACCAGTCAGTTTCTGCAGTGTTTATACGTTACAGTTTAGTATCTGTTCACCTGTTTTGGAACCTCAGTCGAACAAGTACTAAAAAAAAAAATAGTACCAGATTCCAGGTTCTTTTACATAATGGAAACGCAAAAAGTTCGAGTTGAGCCGGTACCATTTAGTGGAAACACAGCATCAGCCGCATCTTTGTGGTGGAAACTTGGTTGTTTTTCCAGCTAACTTCTTTGTAATGTTTAGACATAGGAGACGAAACTACTGGAAACTGTTTAGTTTTTAACTGAAATTCATCTGAAATTCACAGAATAATAGTGGGTTGTTTAGGCTTTAACTATGAAGTATTTTCGATACTAAACTGAATATATTCAACCCAAATATGTGAACCTTGGGACATAGAGCAGAGCTGTGAAGCAGCGTGTCCTCTAGTTGATGGACTTTCAGACAGAATGTCATTTACACAGCTCTAAAAAAAGATGAAGACAATTAAAAGAGAGTCTCAAAACTTCAATATTTTTTTCTGTAATAATAAAATATTGTGTATGAAAATAATACATTTGAACTCATAACCTCAGTTAGGAAACTAATAGATTTACAGAGGTTTTGATGGAGCCAAAATAAACACCTGTATCTATTTTATCCTCTGTGTTCAACCTTTTCTAGATGATTTATCACCATTTATGACATTATTCCCTACATCTTCCATTTTTCAAATAAAATCTTATATTTTCCTTAAATTTAATACACTGATGATGTATATGTTTTAAAAGCTCAGAGTAAATTCAAATGTATTAAATAAAAACAGACAAAACCGAAAAAAGTGAGTTTTTCAGCTAAATATTTCCTTAACTGAACATTAAAAACAAGCACCTATAGCCCTGGGCAGTTATTAAAGATTTGATTAATTAATCAATATGAGAGAAAATGACTGTTTCCATGTTCACTACAGAAATATATTGATAGGACCAGAGGTTCAATGGTTATTAAACATTGTAGATCAGTAGATGCTTTGGGTTTCTGGCAGTTGTTCAGGTCTTTGAGGATTCAACCTGTCATGCATGATGGTTTTTTGGCATCACTGGGTAAAAGATCTGTAATTACCTTTCAGTTTATTGTAATTGGTCTGTAAGTGCTCTGGGATCACTAGAGACTTCAGGTGGGAGAAAATCTATTCTACCACGTCCTGATCTGGTCTAGTCACAGGCCTTTTCAGACAGGTAGGAGGGTTAAACGCCTGACTGACAGCTGTGATTACCAGTCGATGATCAGATTCTGTCAGACGTGACCTTGACCTGGCTTGACATAGTTTCATTTATATTTATATGGACAGAGAGGAGAGAGCTACACAAGAAAAGTGTCTATTACCAAATTACTGTGTTTTCTCCCATGATCTTCTCTGCATATTTAAACCAGGGGTGTCAAACATGCAGCCCGGGGGCCAAAACCGACCCACCAAAGGGTCCAATCTGGCCTGTGGGATGAATTTGTGGAATGCAAAATTTACTCTGAAGATATGAACAGTCAAGTGGATCGGACCAATAAAATAATAAAATGTTAATAAAATAATAGCAAACTAATATTTAAATAATGACAGAAACGAGAGTGTATTATGAAAAATGTAAAATTACAGTATGAAAATGTTTATTTACAAACTATTCTCTTACATACAATGTGAATAACCTGAACATCTACAAACAACCTGAAATGCCTTGATAGAATTAAATGTAAATTCAACAGTATTATAGGTAAAATTATTAATAACACATTAACAATATTATATACGTATGTTTTAGGTGGTACTTTGCTCAATGCTGTGACAAACCAATGGAATATGGTTCAAGCTTCTGGAAATAGTTTCCAAGTGCATTTGTTCCACCTTTAGATTATGAACACTGAACCCGTTTACATCCACACCAATACCAACATCCGTATCAGATTATTATTGATCATGTAAACAGGATAATCTGATCGGCTTTATCCGGTAGCAGCACTAATCTGATTATGAGAAAACAGATTAACTCACCTCGATTTGTCCCCAATACTCTGTCTTCACACATGTAAACAGCTTCATCTGAGTTATTTATTTACATCTGTGCATGTGTAAAAAAATTAAAAATAAAATCTATATAAACTGAAGTTGCGCAGCGACACCGTGAGCCGATGGAAAAAGGTAAACAAGAAATGAAATGAAATGAAGGATAGCAGCAACATGTGACCTATTCTGTCGTCTTATTAGCTCCTCCCACATTAGGACAGCTAACTCTGACACCGTAGGTGTTGCCGTGGTAATAAGACAAGACCAGATGTTTGGAAAATGACAGGACGTGTACGTCTTACATCATAACGTACGTACGTACTCTGAAAGAAATCAAATAATGGACTGAAACAGATAAACCAGGGTTTTTCCATTATCGCATTTATGAAGTGACCGTAAACGTGTCACATGTGATTATGGCAATTATCGGATTACTGCCAATTATCGGATTTATATGGTCATGTAAACAGGCTCATTAATAGAACCGAGCATTACCTCACTCATGATCTCTCTATGCTCTGCCCCTTTTGTCCAAATATGGTCACTTCTGCCAACATGATAACAACCAGAGCATAAACTGAGCTCAAAGTGAAAGCTCAGAAACCAACCAGTAACACAACGTGGCTGCACTACCAAGGCATGCAAATTGAGTTTAAGACTCACAGGTGATTTTTTTCACTTTTATTTTTATTACATCCTGCCAGTCCTTTATTTTCTCACCCACTGAAAAACGTATTCATGGCTGAAAACGGCACATGGTGAACAGAGGACGCTGACAGAGGTGGGAGTCATCTATTAGATTTAATTTATTCTAGTGATTTAATCCAAACATGAAGAACATTTGTTTTATTGTGTTGGGGTTTTTTTCCAGTGAGAGAACCCACAACCTTCCCCATCCCATAATGCCCCCTCCCATATCATAAAAACATAACCAGGCAGCCACGCGTGACAGTATCTGGTCTAATATTTAAATGGATCCAAACTGTATAAAAATACACCTTTTTTTTTTTTTTTATTTTATGTCTATCTCAGGCTCTGGGGCTGCGGGGCAGAAAAAAGACTCCCTTCCATTCCAGTTAAATTCAGCTCTTATTCAAATCAAATTCTGCTGTCATCTGAGATTTCAGAAATCTGCCACTGAAAATGTTAAAAATGTTAAACCTTTCACTTCCATTTGCATAAATCTGAATGTGCAAAGTTTTGTGGTGTAGCTTAAGTACATGGAAAGTGCAAGAGCTTTCTTCACCTCCCAAAATAAGAGCTGAACTCTCCATCTCTTATGTATTTTTTCTCTTCTTATATTAAATTATACTTGTTTCTACCTGCTCTCAAAGGTCAACATTCACGTTGTATTCAATGAATATTTTCTGACCTTGTCACCTACTTTGTATTGTTTGTGGACAAATGAATTAAGATTCAAGGGCCCTGGTAATGGAAAAGTGTTTTAATTTCCCCCTGACATTAAGACGTTGTGCCTCATAGGCATTTGGTGCCACATTACTTGGCGCCTGCTCTCTGGCTCTGCCGCTGCCCCCCATGTTCCACTTAAACACTTCAATCACAGCAAAAGATCACAGGAGCTGTTAAACTAATCAAGTGGAGACACAAGAGATGGAACTCCCCCTGTATTCAGTGTTTTTCCTATTAGCCCCCCCCCCCCCCCCCGCCCCCCCGCCCCCTTCTATTAACCAACAGTGTAAATTCGAAGAGGAGGCTGCGTGCTCAATTGTCTGAAACATCTATAGAGCAAACAATGATCCTAAACAAATGGGCGTGTATTCTCTATGAGCTACTTTATTGAACCAGGAACCACCATCATCCTGGAACTGTTCTCTACACGGTTTGACCATGAGGAGCAGCTCACTGTGAGCCCATCCACTACACCAGGGGGGTCAAACAGGCGGCCCGTGGGCCAAAACCGGCCCACCAAAGGGTCCAGTCCGGCCCCTGGGATGAATTTACAAAGTGCAAAAATTACACTGAAGATGGAGTTTGAAGTTTATTTGAAACATAAGTGAAAACAAAATACAAAGGTGAAAGAAAGGCAAAAAGAAACTACACATTAAACAGAACATTCTAAAGTATCGAAGGTAAGAACAAAGGTAAAGAACAGTGTGGAACCACCTCACTGTGGCTCCTCAATAACACTTAACGTCCCAAATAGAGAAGGACCAACTCCAGTTTTACAGAACGAACATAGAATCCATTAAAAAAGAACAGGTCAGCACTAAGTTAATGGAAAAGAGCTGAAGTTCTACCAGACCATAGAACACAGAAGAACCACAGAACACAGAACACTGAAGAACCGTAGAACACTGAAGAACCATAGAACACAGAAGAACCACAGAACACAGAAGAACCACAGAACACAGAAGAACCATAGAACACAGAAGAACCACAGAACACAGAAGAACACAGAAGAACCGTAGAACACTGAAGAACCATAGAACACTGAAGAACACAGAAGAACCGTAGAACACTGAAGAACCGTAGAACACTGAAGAACCATAGAACACTGAAGAACCATAGAACACAGAAGAACCAAATCTGACCCAGACCACTTTCATATGTGGTCCTATATCTGACCCAGACCACTTTTATATCTGACCCAGACCACTTTCATATGTGATCCTAAATCTGACCCGGACCACTGTCATATGTGGTCCTAGATCTGACCCGGACCACTGTCATATGTGGTCCTAAATCTGACCCACACCACTTTCATATGTGGTCTTATATCTGACCCGGACCACTTTCATATGTGGTCCTAAATCTGACCCGGACCACTTTCATATGTGGTCCTATATCTGACCCAGACCACTTTCATATGTGGTCCTATATCTGACCCAGACCACTTTTATATATGGTCCTATATCTGACCCAGACCACTTTTATATCTGACCCAGACCACTTTCATATGTGATCCTAAATCTGACCTGGACCACTGTCATATGTGGTCCTAAATCTGACCCGGACCACTGTCATATGTGGTCCTAAATCTGACCCAGACCACTATTCATATGTGGTCTTATATCTGACCCGGACCGCTTTCATATGTGGTCCT
This sequence comes from Sphaeramia orbicularis, assembly GCF_902148855.1. Classification (NCBI taxonomy): domain Eukaryota; kingdom Metazoa; phylum Chordata; class Actinopteri; order Kurtiformes; family Apogonidae; genus Sphaeramia; species Sphaeramia orbicularis. Next base: position 2,159,811 of record NC_043977.1, on the reverse strand, counting down.
AAATCTGACCCGGACCACTTTCATATGTGGTCCTAAATCTGACCCGGACCACTGTCATATGTGGTCCTAAATCTGACCCAGACCACTTTCATATGTGGTCTTATATCTGACCCAGACCACTTTCATATGTGGTCCTAAATCTGACCTGGACCACTGTCATATGTGGTCCTAAATCTGACCCGGATCACTGTCATATGTGGTCTTATATCTGACCCAGACCACTTTCATATGTGGTCCTAAATGTGACCCGGATCACTGTCATATGTGGTCCTAAATCTGACCCAGACCACTTTCATATGCGGTCCTAAATCTGATGCAGATCTGATATTTTCTAATGTGACTTCAGTCTGAACGTCCAGGTCGCATTTATCCGACCTTTACATCATTGAAATGTGACAAACGTTACAATTCTGCGTCCCCGGAGTGTTACTTTCCTAAATGCAGTATGTGTCTATGTGGTCACGTATTCCATCAGGACCTCTTTTGTGCATGTGGGTCACTTCAGGTCCTCTTTAGTGCATGTGGGTCACTTCAGGGTCACATTCAGTTGAGACTCAAAAGTGCTAGAAGTCGTACTTAATGTGGAATATGAACCAACAGACAAAAAAAATCAGATTTCACTCAAAAATCTGAATTGTGCATACAGACCTGCTGTGAACGGAGCCTAAATCTGTGCCTGTTATTCATTCATAAGCCCATTTCCTGTCAGACAGTCTGAGAAGTACGACCCAAACTGAATTTGAAGCTGTGTGGTTTCATAATAAAACACTCCGAGGTTGAAGGACAGTCTATAGCAGCCCTTAAAAGTCCATACCGCAGCTTAATAACACTGCAGAACAGACCCGCTGCCACTTTTCACTACCTCTCAAAAGGCTGCCATATTGGATAATAACTTGTTATCAAGCAGCTGAAAAAAAAGCAGGTACATTTTGGTGAGAGGGTCAGGGAGGTGAGCTGCCTTTGATTTTCTCCCAGAAGAAAACAATCCCAGAGACCTCACACATTTCATTTACGCTTTATTCAAAAAAAAGTCTTCACTACAGAGGCTTTATGAGACACATATTCACCGTAAACACGACTAAAACCCCCAAACATGCAACTGTTTCCCAGTGAAACTTCAGAGTGTTTTGTTATATTTAAGAAGGCAGGATATTTACGTTGTGTGTTATGGCTTCAGGCTCCGGAGCCAAAGAGCGCAGCACGGCATCTGTGAACGCCGCTCTGCTGTTGAGCTTCATCAAGCCCCGATTTCCCATTCGATTCAAGTGTGACCTATATAACCCATACCATAATTCATTTAGTATTAATGCAGAAATGTAATGTTGTGGAAACGGGGTTAATTTGACAGGTCTTTACATTTCAAACTAATTAAGTGGTTTCATTTAGCAGCCTAAATAAAGCAAACAGTCAGTGAATATATGCAATTTCAGAAATAAACATTGACAGTGGAACTGAAATGAAGCAATTAATGGTGAAACAGAGAAACTCATTAGTTTAATGGGGAAATTAAAAAAAATAAATAAATCAAATCCTGCCTGGGGTGTTTTGTTTGCCATTTGTTTGTTTTTACTGATGATAAATGTGTCTGCATTAATAATATGACCATATTTCCTCAAACCATTTTTATAGATATCATTAACATTGTAATAATCATAATTGCAACATTTGTTCTATTTCTGAACGGTGTCCGATTGAGATTAATTCACAGCATTCATTTGGTAAAAGTACACAAAATGTTGTATTTAGCTTTAAAGGCAGGGGATTTAACAGGATGTAAGTGAACTGATAGCGCCGTCGAAGATTCAAAGAACTGAGAAGAACAATTAAAACAAAAAAAAGACTAAAAAAAAAAAAGCACAGAAGAAGAAGAAGGAGCAGGAGAAGTTTGGATCTGATTACAGAGGAGGGAAAGTAGCTCCTGACAAGGCACATAAACTCTTCGGAGCCCTGCTTTGAGTCTCCTTCTGCCAGGCCTTTCACTAGGAAGTTAATGATGCTGGCAAGAAGATGAATCACCTCAGACAGCACACAGAGCAGCTCTGACAAGTGAGCACCGGCCAGTCTGACACCTGCAAGTACCACAAGAAAGACTAATAGTCATGTCGGCTGCTACCTGTAGGAGTTGAGCTGTGTCAGTCCGAGCTGAAAGAAACTGTCCCTCTGATTGGACGTGAGAAGCAGCCGGAGGGATTCGGATGGATGGACTCCAACACAACAGTCCTGTCATGATGAGACATGTCCAAGTTAAAGGAGAAGGATTTATGTGGCATTAGTGTTTACGACGGTGTGTTAGGGGCACATCAGAAAATAAAAACACTAGGGATGCACCCATACCACTTTTTTCCAGACCGAGTACGAGTACTTCCATTTGAGTACTTGCCGATACCGAGTACTGATCCTAGTCCTTAGTAATCCCATTCCAGTTGTTAGTTCCGTTTGTAAATGTGCTTTACTGTCGTTGTCATTAGTCTGACTGGAACAAAGTGCTGCTACTGACATTTAATGTGTTGGAATGAGCATTTGTCAGTTAATCCACCAGGGGGCGCCGCTCTGAATTAACCATACTGGACAAATACCACGAAGAAGAGGAAAGTTTAATGAGAAGAAGAAGAAAGTCAGTAATACCAAACCTGTAGACGACAGAGGAACACTACTGTGATACTAATGCTGCAGCGTTTTCTCTGTAAGGTTTAAAAGTTTAGCTTCAGCAGGAAGAGAAAAGACAAATGAGACACAAGTTTGGTTTTCACTTCCACTGGCGGCGGTCCACACCGCTCCGTACTCCCGCTGGTATTCTGTGTCTGGGTACTCATCCTCCATCAGCTGGAAAACAGATGGAATGTAGTCAGATTACAGACAGAAGGCTGCGTCTGTATCTGTGTGTGTCTGAACGGTACTGTCAGTCAGCCTTGCTGTGATCAGACTCATTTATTTGGTTCCGTCTCCACACTCTTCACACTCACACACATTCTTCCTCCTCCTCGTACCTGCTGCACTGAACTGGGAAAGGCACACGGACAGAAGTGGGATCGATGTATTTGTATCAGATTACTTTTACGAGTACAAATATGGGTACACACACTGAGTATCAGAGCCAATGCCCAATACTGGTATCGGTGCATCCCTAAAAAACACTGTCACTACGGAAATAAATTCAGAAAATACCCAGATAAAGCACAAACTTTTTATGAGAATAAAGTTGAACACAAAAGGAGTGATAATTTTGTGAGAATTGATTGATTGATGTATTTATTTCAAATATGAATGTCAAAATAGAAGACGACTAGAAAAGCACTTGGAGAGCGCAGACCTCCACCAAGGCACATCAACCCCCCCCCCCCATCACCACCAAAATTTAATCATTTGTTCCTTGTGTCAGTATCAACATTTCCTGAAAATTTCATCCAAATCCATCCATAACTTTGAGTTACTTTGCTAACAGACAAATGAACCCAGATGAAAACAAAACCTCCTAATAAATAAACAAAACACTTAAACATAAGACTTAATACAACTCCCACCCCTTCTACTTATTTAATTAAAAACAATAACCTTCCTAGTCTAAGCATATCTATACTATATACTATAATATGACTGATACTTGGAATAATGTTGTAATATGCGAATACCGTCATAATTTAAAAAAAGGTGGAAAAATATCATCATTTACCAGAATACAGTCGTACCCACTGGTCTCATAATGTAGAACTTAGAACATTTAATGAGGTTCTACTTTCATTTGGGGTTTAAACACAAAGGCCAATTACTGAGCCTATTAGCCCCACCCACCAAATACTGAGCCTATTAGCCCCGCCCATCATCAACATATTAGCATTAGTCGAAGGACTTTGACGACAGTTCACACGTTTGGGTTTGTTTCATCGTAAGAACTCAACAGATTTGGATCAAATTACCTCAAGAAAATTGATGCTTCACTTGTTGCGTTTACTGTAACTGGAAACTCTGTCATCAACAAGGATTAACGCTAACGATTTTTAAATAAAATATGACTTTTTATCGCACTATTGCAAATTTATTTTCAAAATATTACGATTTTAATCTCATAAAATAACATTATACTTGTATGCTTTTTTAAACTACAACTTTATTCTCGAAATATTCCACCTTTATTCTTGAAGTGACAAATGTTTTTATTTTTCCCAAGTGTCTCTAATACGCTGTTGTACGTTTAAGCTTTTTCTAATTATTTGTTTTTGCATTTGGCCGAAACCCTTAAAAGTACAATAAAGAGAAAAGAGTAATTCATCCGTTGTACTAGACTAACATTATTTGTACTAATAAAATATTGCTCTCGGTACAAACTTAGCCCCAAAAGTGACTCCTGGCTAACGTACGTACCAAAAACCCAAAGGATTCAACAGTGAAAACAGAAGGATGTGATGCAACATTTGCATCTTCTGCAGGTGTCTGGTATAGAATATCATATTGGAGGATAAAGACCCTTAAACGTTCCACCCACACTAATGCAGATATGTTTTTTTCCTCTATATTTGGTCCTCTACTCCAGACGTAAACTGCAGTTTATCACATGCATTTAAAAAAAAAAAAAAAAATTCCGGTGTGAAGATCTTGCTGTGTACATTGTGTCACCAGTATTAACCATGCAGTTTGAAAAACGACAGTGATTGTAGATGAATTATTTTGCTGAAAAACTTGTTCTTTCTTCAGTTTTCTGTTTTTATATAATATTTGAATTCACTCTGAGCTTTTATGAACATTTACGTGATCACTAAATTAAATAAAAGGAGAATACCTGACTTTCACTGACACATGCAACATGCAGAGGATAGTATAATAATACATTTAATAATAGTAATAATAATAATAATATCATAATAAATTAATAAATCATTTATGAAAAATGTAATATTCGGAAAACACTGGTCTAAAAGTAGTTAACTTCTACCAGGTGTGAGTCTCTGATCCAGACTAATCCAGTCCTAAATGCTGGTTGGTTGTAGTTTGACAGATTCAGTCTGGGTTCCAAATGTGAAACTGTAGAATTAATGATAGAATGGGTTTAAGTCCAAAGGAATATTAGTGTCAGATCGACCAGATCTACTTCAAACACTGTCTGCACATGACAGTACATGGACTGGAAAGGTTCTATCAGTGGAACATTTACACATCTATTGGATAAATGGAAACAAACCAACATATATGTTAGAACACACTATCATATACTTGGAAAACAGCAGCAAAACAGCACTTTGGTCATTAGTTTAACAATTAATCTGATTAAAATATGGAACATTTAACACATTTAATGTCTAACAGATATTTACTAAGACATTGTGGATCAGTGAAATTCATTTGGAAGTTGTCATAAAAGGGGTTTCTTGGTCTTTAATGGATAAACAACCTCTGGAAAACAGTTGCATTTTGCAACTCTATCAGTTTTGGTGATGCTTTCCCTCCCTTAAGTTGTCTTAAAGAATAGTTGCTATGGTGAATTGACCAGCTGAGCGCTCAGATTCAGACTGAGGACATGTTTCTTTGGTCCATTCAACACATGACCTGAACACCCTGACACCTGCACAACCAACTGTTTACCATTTGTTCTGTTTTCCACTAGTGGGAGAAGGCTTTTTGTGGTGAACTTAAGTGAAATTGTGTTCGATAGGTGCATAAAGCAGACGCTGCAGCCCATTGGTTAGTGTCTTTTGTAACTTGTATTTATTTCCTGTTCATATGACCAAATCCCACCGTACCAGGTAAGGGTGTAAGAAAATATCCGCTCTGCAATATATCGCGAGATTTCATTTCACAGTGCTGTATCGATATTAAAAAATACTGTATCGATATGTTTAGGTGTTAATTCAAATGCAGATATTGTGGAGGTTCAGTTTTGGGTTTTTGCTTATATTTTATTTATTATTGTTTAACTCTTTAAGTGCCAGACAGTCAAGGGGCAAAGCAGCCTTAAAAGTGCCACAGACTTTGGCTGTTCTGCAGGACTTCGCGTCGGTCTGGAAACTGATCAGATACTAGAAAAAGTGAAAACACTATGTTCGAGTTCAGTTTTCGGAGTTCTGTTGGTTCACATAGCAACATTACAACAACTCTTAACACTGAAATCTGTTTTAATAACATATTCACATTCAAATTTGAACAAGCATAATTCAACAATTACTTGAAAACAAATCTTATCAATACTTTTTCAACATACATGTATGTACACCCGCAAATGTTGTATGCTCAAAAAAGGTTACTGCGTATGTCGACATTCCTATAACAGGATCACAACACATCAGGTTAGAAAATGTAAAAACAAATTAAAAATCACAATAAATAATAATAATAAGTATAAAAATAGCAAAAACACAATGTATATCAACAACAAATTTCAATAATGAAATACATGAAAAATACTTGAACATGCCGTAGCTATAGAAAGAAATATTGCACAAAATGAAATATGTCACAAATATCTGAGCATCACAAATTGTACATTTTGGAACCCTAAGCAATAACATGATAATACTGGCAACAAAGTATGGCAATTTATATAAAATAGTGTACAGGTGTAGCAATTTACATGATTAGTATGAAACTGTGCCTACGTGATCAGTATTTATACACTGCCTGTAACAGGTAGTCAGATAAACAGTTCAAACTCTCAAACACTTACAATCAATAAAGCAACAAACTTACAAAATTCTTATGCAAACATGATCTGACTCACACCACAAAAAGCAAACATTTATACATCTTTCACATTATTAGGGATGACATTTTATCATGATTTACTTTCAAAAACATAAACATTTGTATCACACCCAAAGTATATGACCTAAATGTAACACACATATCATAAAGTTGCCAACGTATGTAATAGCCGGGATATTATTATCACAAAACAATTACTGTGAAATGTATGATGAAAAAAACAGTAACAGTAACTTCATAAACACAACCAGGAACCATCAGTCCTCATGATGTTAAAAAATTGATCAGTTATGTGTATGCCGCTTCTCACAAGACACATGCACTCCACATTCACACACAACACAAACAGTCCTTGATCTCTTGCGTCCATTTCCGTTCTTATGCGAGCACACAACACATTCCTTTTCCTTTCTGTCTGGAAGAAGTCTCACCCCAGCTTGAACATTCTCAGCTGCTCTCCCATCTCGCAGAGGTTCAGCATTCTCATGGACAACCTGTGCACGAAGATCATCAGCTGCCAAAGCTTCTATCACGGAGGAGTTGAACCTACGTCGGCTAAGCGGATTCGGATCGTCAGTGTTCTGGATGTAGATTTGATATGCGTTCAAAAGCATGCGGCTGAGAATGTTGAATGTGACCTTCTTCCAGACCTTGACAGTTTTACGTTCATCATGATAAACATACAGTTGCTGGTCATGCACATCAACGCCACACACATGTGGATTATAAATATCGGCAATGACCATAGGTTTGTTGTTGACATTACAAGCCTCAGCACAGGTGGACAAAACACGCACAACTTTGCTAGCTTTTCGTGAAAAAGCTACCAGGAGGGACTGTCCATTACGCCAGTAGGTACTTCTGCCAACAGGAGGCTTGGCAACTTTAGCAGCAGCTGGTATGTCCCTATTCTTCCTGATGGTTCCAGTCAAATAAGTGCCGAAAGCAAAAAGAGCGCTGGCAAGGCGATGAGAACAAAAGAAACTATCAACAACAACATGGTAGGATCTGTTCAACAAGTTGGAAACGCGTAACAATCGAATAACAACATCATACCCCTGACCTTCAGGTGGAGCAGGATCATATCTACGACCACAATAAACAAAAAACTGCATGCAGTATTTCGAGGCAGATTCCACCAACAGCCAAAGTTTCACTCCAAATCTCGCATGGCGTTTGTTAGGCATAAACTGACGGTAACAAAATCTACCGTGACTACCTATCATGCTCTCATCAATGGCTAAGTATTCTCTGGGCAGGTAATGTTCCTTGAACTTTCTGTTTGCAAAAGAAACAAGATATTGGTATTTGGCAATGGGATTGTAATTTGGATGACCACGAGGATAAATGTTGCGGTTGTCCTCTACATGAAAGAATTTCAACAGAAGCTGGAAACGATTGCGACGGAACACACGACGAAAAAAAGTTTGTTGAATTGAGGCTTCTGTAGACCAATACATAAATATGGATGGCAATTGTACAATTCCCATGTTGAGGATCAATGCAATGAAACCCTTTATCTCGGTGACTGTAGTTGGAATCCATTGATGAGCACGGGATCGGGGACGCAGATTGTGGGATGCCGGGTACTGTTCAGCGTAGCGGTTGGTCTGGTCAACAAAACGTTGCAGAAGATCCAGTGTACCAAACATCATGAAGTACACAATAGGACTAGAATCCCTAGGAGGAGGATTGACTGGACCAGGATGCTCAGTAAACACATATGGGTGATGTGGAGGGTCCTGCTCTGGTACTTCGATTGTTCCCCATTCCCCAGCATCTTCCTCAGAACTGCTACCAGAACTGCAATTAGGGAATGAATGCTAAATAAGTTCAAATTTACAGTGAGAATATTGGTGACAAAAAAATCGCAAATATGTAAGTCTGTAAATTTTTTGGAAAGATCTTCATAAACTTGTATCATTTGTTGTAAATTATGTTGTCAACTGGTTTGTAATAAGTGTACATCATGTAGCATGGGGCTTGGAATGACTGTTGATCGATTGTGGCATAACCAAATGTCATTTTTCGTTTCAACTGTCAAAGTTGTCAGTGGGCGGTAATAGACAAGAATCTATCTATTTACCTACCACATGCAACATATTTTCATTGAAATTCCATATCAAGACACATTTACCTGCTGTTGGAACTGGAATCCTCGTTATCATAGTCTGAAGACTGGGAATCAAAGTCTGAATCGTCATCAGAACTCATTTTCTAGCAGATGGGACTGTTTTGACAGATCGCTGTGTTTACGATATTACTACAAAATGGCCATCTAATTTGCATATGATTTCATTCATAAATTCATACATACAATTTCCCAAGCAGACAACGAAACGCGAGCTCTTCCTTAGTCAAAAACCGCTCGGTAACATCCGACCGATTGCTACTTACATTCAAAACGCACCGGATGCAGCCGATTCATTATTGATCGTTATTTGCATAATTTATTCGGTCGCGTGACCTCAAATTCCCGTCTGCTTGGTCTCAAAAGGGGGACACAGACAGAACGTCATCGAAATGTGAGAAAGAAATGGGGGTGGATGGTTTGTTTGTACACAAATGTGGCGTGTTCTCCAAAGCCGATCTGATCGGCCCGTGGCACTTTACAGGTTGTTTTCGTAAGGCCGATTTAATCGGCCCATGGCACTGAAAGTGTTAACACTCTTTTATTAAATAATGTTCATTCCTTTGTTTGGATTGTACAAAAGTAATGTTCTGATTTTAGTTGTGAACTAATAGAATCTGAACATTTGAACAGGATCTGAAACTGGAATGTCTGTAAAACAGAATTTCAGTTTGAACACAGGAACATTTTGTGGTAGAACATTAGATCCTGTTGGGATCAAAGAAAAGTGTGTTTAGTATTTGTGCAGATTTATGCTGGAATTCAATTCTTCAAGGAAATAATCATTTAAAAAAACAAACAAAAAATTGCCTTTTTAACAGTATCATGATATATCTTGATATATCATATTGTGATCCTAGTATTGTGATTTGTATCGTATCGCCAGATTCTTGCCAATACACAGCCCTAGTACCAACACAAACTAAACATCTGGATGGACTCATTGGCTCTCTGAAATATGGGAAAACAAAACATCTACATTGGAAAAAATCTAAATCTGACCAAGTGTATTTTTCTCATTTCTAGTCCAAATATCTCATCACACTGAAAATCGGACAGCATCACCTGAAGAGGAACTTTTCAGTCAGATAGAAGAACTGATTTATAGACAATAGATCTGGAAAATCTGAGTTCAACAAATCTGACCAAGATACTTTTCACTTGTTCCATTGGCAGATTTTTTGCTTATTTCAAGATTTTTTTTTTTCTTTTTGCTTTATTCAGCTTTTTTTTTTGTTTGTTTATTTTTTTGTTCAATGCAAGATTTTTTTTGTGCTTAATTCAAGATTTTTTTTTGCTTTACTCAAGATTTTTTTTGATTACTTCAAGCAAAAAAAAATTTGCCAGTGGAACAAGTGAAAATTATCTTGTTCAGATTTGTTGAAATCAGATTTTCCAGATCTGTTGTCTATAAATCAGTTCTTATATCTCACTGAAAAGTTCCTCTTTAGGTGATTCTGTCGGATTTTAAGTTTGATGAGATATTTGGACTAGAAATGAGAAAATCCACTTGTTCAGATTTAGATTGTTTCCAGTGTAGTCTTGTGTCTGTTTCCGTCAGTCGTCTGGATCGATGCTAAGCTGTAGATGCAGTGGTGGTGCTGGTTTTGGAGGAACGTTAGCACATGGGGAGGTGAGCCCTGACATTTAAAAGCCTAAATCCCTGCTAAAGAAAATGCCACACAGACCCAAGCAGACCGGCCTCCTGCCAAAACCCAAACCTGCACCAAAACCTGCTCCTTCCAGCCTGTCGTCACCACTGTCGACGTTCATCTGTTCATCTGAGGAGGGGAAATGTGGTGATGCTGAGAGTCGGTCAATAACAGGCTTATTCTGTCCTGGGAGTCAGACTCATTTCATATAAATTGAGGAGGAAATAGTGAGACAAGTGGAGTTCCTCATGGCTCTGACTGTGGTGAGTGTTTGTGCTTCACCTGCCTTTACTGTCATCAAACAGCACAGACAGAAGCAACAGCGTTCACAATTAAATGTAGAAAAACATGCTACACTGTCACTTTAACCCTTTGATGCATGAATTATGAGAACCTTGGTCAAGATATTCTTTCCTGAATGTTTTTATTCGTCTTCAGACATGAAAAAAACAATGTGATTGAAATTTTTTTAATGAAAATATTTTTTATGGAGTTACAAAAGTGTCCACTCAGTTGGACAGCATGCATTTAAATTTTTGAAGCAAAGAAACATGTATTTAAAACAGAATATCAGAAAGTGATATGCTGTGTGAATATTATGAAATACAAACATTGTTAATGCAGCTAATCTGAAGTTTTCTCACATTTTAGCATATGCTAATACTAGTTAGTACTCACTTCATGGAGATAATATGCAAAAAAAAAACTGTTTAAGAAAACTGTTAATTACAGTCTAATACCAACTATCAATTGATTTACACGAAAACATGTCAGTGCAGATGAGGTTTATCAAGAACAACAAAGTTACAGTAATTGTATGAATGTCAGTGTATGGGATGGTGCATTAGTGTCCACTGTGTTGGCTGATATGGAACTAAAACAACAAACCCATGAATATACAAGAGAACAGCTGGAGAAGAACTGTCCACTGGAGTGACCACTGGAGTGACCACTGTGCATGAAAGGGTTAAATCAAGTAGGAATGCAAAAGCAACATCTGTGAGGGTCTCAGCGGTCCAGGTCATGGTTCTTCTTGGTAGTTCTTCTGGGTTCAACTGGACTAGTTTAGCTCTTTGGAAAATGTTCCGTCTCTTGGATGAGAGGCAAAACATTCTGATCTTGTTTGTTGGATTCCAAACAGATTTTTAGGTCAGTTATTGATAACGTAAACTAGAGCTGCAACCGATTAATCCAAAAAAATCATTCAACCTTTGTTTCCAACTTTGTTTCCTTCATTTCTCTGCCGTTAAACATTGGTTCCACTGTTGTGTTTCACACGGACGCTTATTGTGACGCACAAAGAAGCTTCAATTCAGGAAAACTGCAATAGAATATTCCCCTTCAGTCAATTTGAGTCGATTAATCGAATTGTGAATTTTTGCACTGGCTTCAAGCACCTAATCGATTAATTGGCTGCAGCTCTAACATAAACTGTACAGAAAACAGAGGGGATTTATGCTTTTCCTGTGGCTGTTCTCTGTCTGAAAACAGAGCTAAGCTAACAGAGCTAAGATGTAAACTATCAGCTGATGCAGCACGTGAAGATGATAAGACCCAGTGTTATTTTGAGCGACTGTCATAATAAGTGTCTGAATTTTAGTTTGAAGAATGAAACTTGATGAATCCAAAATACAGATGTGTGGAAACAAAGAGCTTTATACTTAATTCAGTCTGTGATGCAGTCTGTGGATCCATGCTGTTGATTCGTTGGTGGTTTTGGTCCTAACACCAGCACACCTCTATATTTTACGCCTTTATTCTGGTATTGACAGGTGTTTTTATTTTCTTACGTGGTGCCAATACGCCGCCATACTTCTAAAACCACAGCCACATGTTAATGAGAAAGACCTGCATGCATCATCTTTTAAAAGACAGTTATTATCAAAAGTGGTAAAACAAATGTGACAGAACGGAGAACGTCCTTTGTCTGTGGACCCTCATAAAGTCGTAAAATATTGAGATAAACCCGAAAATTTATGAGAATAAAGTCGAATACAAAAAGAGTCATGATTTTAAGAGAGTAAAGTCGTAGTTTTAAAAAGAACTCATAATTTAATGAAAATAATGTCTTACTTTTATGAGATTAAAGTCATAATATTTTGAAAATAAATTCTCAACAATGCGATTAAAAAAAATCCTCATTTATAAATCCTAATTCTTAATCCTTGTTGATGACAGTTCCCAGTTCCAGCGAATGCAACAAGTGAAGCATCAACTCTCACTTCTGTTGGAGCGGACGACTAATGCTAATGTGTTGATGGTGGGCGGGGCTAATAGGCTCAGTATTTGGTGGGTGGGGCTAATAGGCTCAGTATTTGGCCTTTGTGTGTAAACCCCAAATGAAAGTAGAACCTCACAGAATGTTCACAGTTCTAGATTATCAGACCAGTGGTTACGACTGTATTCTGTAAATGATGATATTTTTCCACCTGTTTTTAAGTTTGACGTTATTCTCGTAATATTCTGACATTATTCTTGCTGTTTTCCACCTTTATTCTGGTATTGACAGGTGTTTTTATTTCCTTACGTGGCGCTAATACGCCGTCGTACGCCTAAAACCACAGCCACGTGTTAATGAGAACCGCCTGCGTGCATCATCTTTTAAAAAGCAGCTATTATCAAACGCGGTAAAACAAATGTGACAGCCTGGAGAGCGTCCTTTCTCCCTGGACTCTCGTAAAGTCCCCACAGGGATGGTGTGATGAACGATTCAAGGCCGGCTCTGGCCCAGGGATGCTCCACTGAACCATGCTTTGATCTATCATCCGGCCTTCCCATATTAATGATGAGGTCACAGCGTTGAGGGTCACGGCATCACTGATAAAGCGCAAAGCCTGCTATTTGTTATGAGCCCAACTTGACTGATCATAACTCTTTTGATGAAAGGGGACATGGTTTCACACCCCAGCGCTGTCACACTCAAGACACGCCGCGTTCCTCATCATATAATGTCGTTTGAGGATTACAGTCGACGAGCGCTATCGTCGTCCGTGTACGACTAAATGAAGTGGTCGTTATCGCCTGGGGGATAATGACTGTGGTTTTTTCCCACAACCTTAGTGATAAAATGCACTTATATATGTGTTTAAAAAAAAGGAAAAGAATGATAGGAGACAGCACTGCAGTACGACGGTGTGTTAGGGCCACATAAGAAAACAAGTGTTCAGAGAACGCAAACCTCCTCCTTCACCCTGAACGCTGTGCATGTGTGGATCGATTATTTCTGTGTAAATTCCACAGTTTCCAGGTTGTTCCATACACAGAAACAGTTGAATCTGGTCCCAGTCATGTGTCTGTCCAATTAGATTCAATTCACATCAATATTAGTTGAGTTCTAATTTTAAATGTGTGGGAAATGGGATTTTCAGTGTTCAGTGTAAATGTCCACAGAGTCCACATTCCACAGTGGATGTGGACAATTTAGTTCCAGGTACAAGAGATTGTTCTAAGCTACAGGTGGATCCAACTGGAGGAGAATCAGTCGATTGGAATTTTGGATGAATTTTGGAAAATGTCTCAGTGATGACAGATGGAAAACTGTAGATGTTGTGACCTTGCTGTGACCTTGAACTTTGTCCTACTGGGACCAAAATGGACTGGGTTGGTCCCAGGGCCTAGGCCTATCTGTGGGGAAGATCTGGGAAAGATGGGTGGAAGAGTTTGACACTAAAGATGAAAACAAACAAACAAACAAACAAACAAACAAACAAGCACACAAAGCAAAGTGATCACAATACCTCCTGGTGGAGGGAATAAAAACACTGTCACTATAAGAATAAAGTCATCATATTATGAGAATAAAGTCGTAGTTTAAAAAAACCCTCATAATTTAATGAAAATAATGTTCTTTTATGAGATTAAAATCACAATATTTTGACAACATTTTGAAAATAAAGCCATAATATTATGAGAATACCGTCATAATTTAAAAACGTGGAACAATATCATAATTAACAGAATAAAGTCGTACCCACTGGTCGTATAATGGAGAACTTTGAATATTTTTTGAGGTTCTTTTCCATCCATCCATCCATTTCCTTCCGCTTATCCGGGGCCGGGTCGCGGGGGTAACAGTCTTACCAGGGATGCCCAGACTTCCCTCTCCCCAGACACCTCCTCCAGCTCCTCCGGGGGGACCCCGAGGCGTTCCCAGGCCAGCCGAGAGACATAGTAGACTATGTTCTTTTTTTCTTTCTTTTTTTTTTTTTTTTTACATAAGTAATCAGCAAAAACAACAAAAAAGCTAACAAACAATCCTTGCTTGGCTAAACTACACCACCTTATTTTCACATTATTCAGTCCTTCCATTCCAGGTTCTATATTCAGTCCATTTATTCCATTTTTTGTCCATTTGTGCTTCTTGTAGTCACAGTTTCAGTTATTTTTTCCATTGTTTATACTCCTTCAATAGTTGTGATCCGTTGGTCGTTTGTTGGTGCTCCTGCCTTTTCCCAGTTCCTCTAACCACCACTAAAAGTACTTTAACCAACATTCTGTGAGGTTCTACTTTCATTTGGGGCTTACACACAAAGGCCAAATACTGAGCATATTAGCCCCACCCACCAAATACTGAGCCTGTTAGCCCCACCCACCAAATACTGAGCATATTAGCCCCACCCACCAAATACTGAGCCTATTAGCCCCACCCACCAAATACTGAGCCTATTAGCCCCACCCACCAAATACTGAGCCTATTAGCCCACCCACCAAATACTGAACCTATTAGCCCCACCCACCAAATACTGAGCCTATTAGCCCCACCCACCAAATACTGAGCCTGTTAGCCCCACCCACCAAATACTGAGCCTATTAGCCCCACCCACCAAATACTGAACCTATTAGCCCCACCCACCAAATACTGAGCCTATTAGCCCCACCCACCAAATACTGAGCCTATTAGCCCCACCCACCAAATACTGAACCTATTAGCCCCACCCACCAAATACTGAGCCTATTAGCCCCACCCACCAAATACTGAACCTATTAGCCCCACCCACCAAATACTGAGCCTATTAGCCCCACCCACCAAATACTGAACCTATTAGCCCCACCCACCAAATACTGAACCTATTAGCCCCACCCACTATCAACACATTAGCATTAGTTGAAGGACTTTGAAGACAGTTCGCACACATTTGGGTTTGTTTCATTGTAAGAACTGAACAGATTTGGAGGAAATTGCCTGAAGCTTCAGTTGTTGCGTTTGCTGTAACTGGAAACTCTGTCATCAACAAGACAAGAGTTTTTAATGCGCTATTGCAAATTTATTTTCATAATATTATGACTTTAATAAAAGTACATTATTTTTGTTAAATTATGAGGTTTTTTTTCAACTATGACTTTTTCAAAATATTATGACTTCATTATCATAAAATTCCAGTTTTTTTCTGGATATTTTATGAATTTATTTTCATAGTGACTGTTTTTATTTTCTTATGTGGCCCTAATACGTTGTCCTACTGCATAATTCAGTTATTTCACATTTGTTTTCCACTTGAGTAAAGAATATAAAATCAAGTTCCACTACTATTGTCCTCTATTGTAATATCTCACCTCAATAATCAGCAGATATTTACATACAGTCCAGTATTATCACATGTTTGACAAACACCCAGTTGTATTTACGCTGATGTTTTAGCTCATGACAACTGTTCCCTGATTTTTCCGACTCTTCACTCTGACGCGTCAAATAAATGTGTAGTATTTGTGAATAATGCTGCGGTCTTTGGAGTTATTTTCGACGTCTGAGCGCTGTGAAAACTCACACATCAAAGTCTTGTTTGTTCAGGCTGATTTATGGCTAAAAGTGGCTGTAAACTGGCATTAACCTCATTTGACCCGCTTTAGCTCTAAATACTATTAAATCCTATTTGAACGCTTTACTTTTGTGCATTTCATACAGTAAATGACTGCAAACTGACACGTTTCCAATGTCCGTTTTTATATGAACTTTCCAACTGTTTAGTCCCATACGTACATATGGATATAGTGTCTGAAGGCAGTGTACGGAGATTTGAAGGAAGGCATGAATAAGTTATTTTAGTTCTTTTTTTTTTTTTTATTTTTTTTTTACACTTTATTTTTATTGTTTGATTTCTAAACAATACAAAACAAACATAAGGGACATTTGGGCCACATTTACCATAATAAACCTTTATGACTAACAATTGTTTTTAATAATGTGATGTTGAATTGATAGCTTTCCATTTGTTCCATTTATCCTGACTGTTCTTCAGTTTCAGTCTATGGGTCAGAATCTAGGACTGTTAGAAAATATCAGTTCTGCAATATATCGCAATATTTTATTTCACAATACTGTATCGATATTAAAAAGTACTGTATGGACATTTTAGGTATTTATTCAAATGCAGATATTGTGGAGGTTCATTTTTGTTTTTTTGTTTATATTTTATTTATTATTCTTTAACTCTTTTATTAAATAATGTTGGTTCCTTTGTTGGGATTGAACTCAAATCCTGTTCTGATGTTCGTTGTGAACTAATAGAATCTGAACATTTGAACAGGATCTGAAACTGGAATGTCTGTAAAACAGAATTTCAGTTTGAACACAGTTTGAACATTTTGTGATAGAATATTTGATCCTGTTGGGATCAAATAAAAATGTGTTTCTTATTTGTGCAGATTTCTGCTGGAATTCAGTTCTTCAAGGAAATAATAATTTAAGAAAAAACAAACAAAAAATTGCCTTTTTAACAGTATCATGATATATCGTGAGATATCGTATAGTGATCCTAGTATTGTGATTTGTATTGTGTCACCAGATTCTTGCCAATACACACCCCTAGTTACCATGATTAGAATTTAAACGGTAATACTAACCATTGGGAATTTTACTGCGGTTTATCGTTTTACCGGTAATCGTTACATCCCTAGTTGTATGTGGTTCTAATCTGCACCATTTTTTGGTAATAGCCTTTTTACAAGCTGCTAATAGTATTTTAAACAAATATCTCTCATTTTTCTTACATTATTACCAATAATACATCTGAAGTACGTGACCAAACATGTTTTATAGATTTCATAACCCAGTATCTGAACAATAGTTGAATATACATGATCCCAAAATGATGCAAGTTTAGGACAAAACCCCAAGATGTGTGTATGAGTCACACTGACAACAAGGTGGAGCTCTGGACACATATTCAGCTGTAATTTTATATGTTATGAAATAGGGCTGCACGATTTTGGCAAAAAAAAAAAATCCCGATTTTTTTTCCTCTAAAAACTCGATTTTCGATTTTGATTTTGATTTTTGGGTAAAACTACAAAAGACAACAGAAGTCAGCATGCCATTTTCGTGAGCAGCCAACAATGCAAGGCACTGCTCTAACCTCAAATCTGTGATGGGATCACGTGATGAACCCACAGAAGTTTTATTCTTAATTAAATCTTTATTGAATGAAGTAGAGTATAGAAACAATGTATACAACAAGAAAATAACAGAAGTTTGTCAGGGGGAATACACTATATAATACAATGTCCAAATCAGAGCAAATATTTATGTTTTTTATAGCCTTTTTGTTTCCACATTTATCTAACAGCTTTAAATAAAGTTCAACATCTTTCAAAAAATAAATATTTGGTTTAGTGTAACAGAACTTACATTTGTGAATGAAAAATTTAGCAAGTAAGAGGACTAAATTATAAATATGTGTATGTATATATATATATATATATATATATATATATATTTGTTGTTTTTTTTTTTTTTTCCTGGATATCTGGGCCCACAGCAGTGATACCAATGTAAGTCAGTGACAGGCATCAGTCGTGCGTGCGTGGACCACGTTAATATGAGTGATCCACATGTGGTTCTATTTAAACTGGGGGATCTGTGCTTGGAATAGACCGACCCAGGACACACTGGAGGGATTCTGTGTGTGGAGCTGGTGGATGTGTGTGGGCACAGGGCTGTGTGGGCTCCTCTGCTGAGGCTGATGACCCAGAGACTCGGACCCGGTTCGGAAGAAGACAGTACGGTACGGATCCGGGACAACGGAAGATGAGTGATCCACATGCAGTTCTATTTCAGTTGTGGGATCCGTGTGTGAAGCCACGGCTTACATTGCTATAAGTACTGCGGGCTCAATAACACATTTAAAGTCCAGTCATTACACAGACTTCTGTGACAGACCGCTGTCACTGATAGGAGGAGGAGCCTACGGGAGCCCGCAAGCGCGCGGCCCGCAGGTACGAGAGAGATGAAATCGATTTTACGATTTCCCTTTTTTAAAAATCGTACTAATTAAAAAATCCGATTTCGATTTAAAATCGATTAATCGTGCAGCCCTATTATGAAAAAGCAAATTATATTTTTCCAGCAATGTTCCCTCCATGTTCTTTCAGAAGTGGTTGACTGTTTCGTTCTCCACATATTGACCCATTCCTCGTTTGAGACAGTAAGTTATTTTATTTCACTCACATACAATGACTTTTTTTTTTTTTACCAAATCATCTGAAATACAAGTAAGTTCAAGTTGAAAGCTTATTTTTACTTTTCCTGTTCACATGTATTGAATATTTATTGCCTTATCAATAGTCTGGTTTATTCCACCCCTAAATGTGAAGTGTCATGAAATAACTATTATGATTTGGCGCTGTATAAATAAAATTTGATTTAATATTTATCCACAATACCAATATTTTAATGATTTTACATATTGATCCTTCAGTATTTTACCTTTAAAGGCTTTTCTTAACCACAGAACTCTACAGTTCGACTTAAAAAAACTGAAACACATCTATATTTTTCATCTTTTCTCATGTCTGAAATTATGATTTGCTCTTCTTAACATACAATATCTACATTTAAACGAATAGAAAGTGGATTAGTGGGTTCATCATTGTGGGTTCTCTGTATTTTATTTGCTTCTTTTTCAGTTTAAGTATAGAATCTATGTTTATTTAATATAGATTTATTCAAATTTGAACTGTACAACATATGTGACATTATAAGTGAACAGTCCATTCTTTGCAGGCAGGTTTTACTCCATTAACCCCTTGTTTTTTACTCGTTAACAGTAGATTTATACAGTTTATGTTCAATATATTATATACATGGTTCCTAACAGTTTTTGGGTTCTATAAACTCGTAAAAATATTGTGTCCTACACTCTTAATTTCAACTCCATCTATATTCAGTTTTATTCCACACCTTCCTCAGACACCATCAAATAAGACACATGTGGTTCTATTTATAATGATATTCACCTCAAACTATCTTTAACAGGATCAGTTCTCTCACTTTTTTAGAAACTGCTTCATATTTAGCATATTTGACTACCTTTTATTTTAATTTAAATCCAATATCAGCCATAAGGTGGTGTGGGAAACAGTTTAGTACATGACGACTAAACACATCCTATTGGTTTGGTAATGGGGTCTATTGAACAGTCTGGACAATAACCTGGAAATCAACTTTTATTTTGGTCCACAGATATAGATGAGACAGATGCATATAGATAATATTTTCATTCATTTTACCTTTATTTAACCAGGAAGTCCCAGTGAGATAATGAATCTCTTTTGTAAGGCAGATCTGTCCAAGGTATCAGCCAAACAAAGTCCAAATGACATAAAACACATGAGACACGATGAACAATAAAATACAATAACAACTATTCAGCCATAACGGACTAAACAAAAACAGTGACATTCCACCTTCACTGCATTCTCCATGAAACGTTTAAAAGCATTTACAGAAATGAATGGATGTAGTTTTACAGTTTTTTGAAGATTATTCCACAACCATGGTGCATGATGGGAAAATGCTGTTTTATAGATGCATATATATAATATAGATGTGTCTAGATAAGACAGATGCATATATATAATATAGATAAGACATGCATGTAGATAATATAGATGCATATAGATAATATAGATGCATACATATAATACATGCATATTGATAAGACAGATGCATATAGATAATACATACATATAGATAATATAGATAAGACATGGATATAGATAATATAGATGCATATAGTTAAGATAGATGTATATAGATATTATAGATGCATCTACATAAGACAGGTGCATATAGATAGTATAAATGCATATAGATAAGACAGATGCATATATATATAATAGATACATATAGACAATATAGATGCATTTTAACATAGCAACATTTTAACCACTTTTCAGCAAAGATATTATTATTATTATTATTATTATAACTTTCTGTAGTGCTTTTCTAATCACCCAAAGCTCTTTTCATTATGGATCCATGATTCATTCACTCTCACATTCTCACTCATGGTACTGTCATTTTAGTTCATTTCTAACTGTATCAGTTGCAGTGTTGTCTGAAGTAACAAACTCTGGAGTGTTGGAAGTGCACTGTGTTGTGTTTGAGGCCTTCTGCAGCCGTTCTGTGTGCTTCCTGGGCTGAAGGGACAGCAGGTCAGTCCATATCTGAACTGTGGTGTTTGTTTCTAATGACAGGATGAACACAGCTGACTGTCCATATCAGCCCAGACAATAAATGAAGCCGTGACACAACGTCCTGACCCAGAGGAATGTGTCCCTATCATGTAGAAGTCCTCTAACAGGCAGCTCATGCATCAGAAATGTTTCGCATGTACTGTAATTACCTGAAGACACCAAAAGAAACAAGCACTGTAGCTTTAAGTTGGAATCTGTGTCAGTTCTACTCATTTATTTCTGTTCTATTCCTTTATTTGTGAACTAATATTTGTGTTGGTGTCCTGTATCTGATACTAACGGCCTGTAAATTCATTTCTATGTAAATGACTTCAGAAGATTCCCTTTGCTAGCTTCAGTGTCGGCCTAATGTGCAGTGGGAAACACTAACCATTAGGGGTGAGTATCGGCAAGAATCTGACGATACGATACAAAGGACAACACTAGGATCACGATTCCGTATATCACGATATATCATGCTACTGTTAAAAAGGCCATTTTTTGTTTGTTTCTTTTTAAAAAATGATTATTTCCTTGAAGAATTGAATTACACCATAAATCTGCACAGATACTAAACACATTTGTATTTGATCCCAACAGGATCTAATGTTATATCACAAAATGTTCCTGTGTTCAAACTGAAATTGTGTTTTACAGACATTATGCGAATGCTAACCTTCTCAGCCCCATCACCAAGACTAAGTTCCGTACCCTGGGTGACAGAGCTTTTGCCATCGCCGCCCCCACCCTCTGGAACTCCCTACCCATTCACATCCGGAACTCCGACACACTCAGCTCATTCCAAAGCCAACTCAAATCCCACCTCTTCAGATCATCATTCGTAAACTGACTGCCTGTTCCACCTCCTCCACTCTCATCTACCTTCTCTTGTGTGATTCTTTTGTCCATATTTTCTCTGTATTTGTTCTTTGATTGCCATTTAGTATTAACTCTGTATCTGTTTACCTGTTCAATGTATGTTTGTCCCTTGGCTGTTTATTGTAAAGTGTCTTTGAGTACTTAGAAAAGCGCTATATAAAACCAATGTAGTATTATTGTTATTATTATTATTATTAAGATCCTGTTCAAATGTTCATGTTCTATTAGTTCAGAACTAACATAACATTATTTTTGTCCCAACAGAAGAACTAATATTTAATAAAACAGTGTTAAATAATAATGAAGAAAATATAAACAATAAAGAAAAACCAAAACACAAAAATGAACCTCCACAATATCTGCATTTGAATAAATATCTAAAAATATCCATCCAGTACTTTTTAATATCGATACAGTATTGTGAAATGAAATATCGTGATATATTGCAGAACCGATATTTTCTACCACTCCTACTACCCACTCACTAATATCAACACATGCCCGGTTGACAGGTTGGCTTTAGGACCTGACAGCACTTGGCTTTTGTTAGGAAGAGAAACCAGGCCTTAGTTTCATAAAATAAATATTGGTTGTCTTAACTCTGATCTTCTCCTTTACTCCTAAACCTAAACATCTGTGGAGGTGCACACGTGGACTCCATTCTCTGCTGATAATGCTTTGGAGTTTGTGTCTCCACCAACTCCTCCTTATTGAGCAAAAGCCATCCTTCAATGACAAATTACGGTGAGATTAGACGTATCTGTGGTTTGCAGAAATGCACCGGAACATTTTTATTTTGGCTCCTGGACACATGCAAACACATTGGAGACTGATATAAAGTCTATAGCCTAGAATTAATTCCCAGAAAGTGCTACGTGTATTATTTGTGAAAGCAGTAAATCCTTTGTTGGTGTATAACCTGAAACTGTTTGGCTGATATTAAACCTGGTCCCGGCTCCTTTTCCTTTCGCTCATACATATAAAGCCCGTCTATCAGATCCGGTCCAACCCTTCCCTCTAATCCTCCTTCTTCTACTGGGGTTCATTGAATGCATCTCAAACATCAGAGCCGTCACTGTCTGTGCTGAGTGGCGTTCGTCTCTGCACCCTCGGTCGAGCGGCCGCGTTCCGCTTCATTTGAGCCGACATCCGGCCGCAGAACGACGGGAGCATCCAGAGGCGTGCGGGGCAGGCTTTCTGTGGGCGTGTGGACGTCCTGGGCTCCTCTGTATTCATTAACAGGCCGGTCACAGCGGCGCACTGGAGCGTGTCCTCTCAGCGGTCTGCAGGGACTGTCAGCAGAGTGACGGAGACGGATCGCAGGTGGACCGGCGAGGAGACCTGCCATAGATTAACTCATCTGCCGGCAGGGGGACTCCACTACCATTTGTTTTCAGCTCAACAGATAATTTTTCTAATTAACCTTTAAGTGCATCGCTTGATGTAGCATTCACAGAGTGGGAAGACAGAGTACGACTGGACAGTTCTTTTATTCTTCAAACTAAGAAATATCTGCCTCTTTCTCTCCGCTTCTTTCTCCTTCCAGAGCTCATAAACAGTCGAAATTGAACCGTCTCTATCCCAGTTGACCTGTATATAATGGCTACACTGCAAAAAAGGCCTGTTCAAAATAAGGAAATTCAGCTCATTATTGGGTTACATGTCTTATTTCAAGTATAATTATCTGTATTAGTATTTGTACATATTTCTGGTGTAATTCAATCCTTCCAGGAAATAATCTTTAAAAAAAAATAATTAAGAAACAAGCAAAAAATTGCCTTTTTAACAGTATCACGATATATTGTGATTTGTATCATATCGCCAGATTCTTGCTAACACACAGCCCTACTCATTATTGGGTTAAATGTCTTATTTCAAGTATAATTATCTGCCAGTGCAGGAAGAAAATTACACTTATCGAGTTTTATTAAAATAAGAAATTATATAATAATTATAGAATGATACAATTCTTATTTTAAGGAGATTGTGCGTATTTAAAGTCTTCATAGTAAGATTTTTTTAACTACACTGGAAGAAGTCTAAATCTGACCAAGTGTATTTTTCTCATTTCTAGTCCAAATATCTCATCACACTGAAAATCAGACAGAATCACCGACAGAGGAACTTGTCAGTGAGATAGAAGAACTGATTTACAGACAATTGATCTGGAAAAATCTGATTTCAACAAATCTGAACAAGATAATTTGCACTTGTTCCATTGGCAGATATATATATATATATATATATTTTTTTTTTTTTTTGCTTAATTCAAGATTTTTTTGCTTAATTCAAGCGCACCAAAATAAAATAAAAAAATGACAATATGAAATGTTTTTCTATTGTGTAATGCAGTGTTTCTCAAGCTTTTTTTTTTGAGTAAAGCCCACTAACAGTATCAGCCCTCTGCCCCCCCCCCCCAAAAAAAAGTATGTGTGTGTGTGGGGTAGGGATGTAACGATTACCGGTATAATGATAAATCGTGGTAAAATTGCAGATGGTTAGTATTACCATTTCAGTTCTAATTATCATGATAACTGTGTTTGATTATGGCACTTTAAGGGGAAAAAAACCCTCTGTAAAGATCTGCTTTAATGTCAAATATTTGAGTATTGTTTTAATTTATTACAATTTTAATTTTCTATACCTAATATTTGGAACCAATATTCACTTTTAAAGTCTTTGAACAGGTTCATTAAACATCTGTGTGTTATTTATGCAATAAATTTACATACATTTTTCAAATCAGATTTTATAATTTTTTTGTGTTTTCTGTCCTTTTGTGTTTTTATAGTAGGTTAAAGTGAAAAAATAATAGACAGATGAAATAGATGAAGTTGTGCTGAAAAAACAGATCCAAACATGGGTATAGTAAACATTTGTTTCTATAGTATATAAAGGCCAAATCAGGACTGAAAAACAGACAGAATAGGCTCAGACCACTAAGGGTTAATATTGGAATGTTTCTGACACAGAAGGGACATTGGGACTGTTATTTTATTTGTTGTTTTTTTTTTTCAATACAACTTGGTTAAATTCTTTCAGTGTGTGTTTTTGTACTTTTTGAACTTTTGAGCACAATTTCAACAATACCGCGATAATATTGATAACTGATAATTTTGGTCACAATAAATGTGATATGAAATTTTCATATGGTTCCATCCCTAGAGTGGGGGGTACGGCACGTTATTGTAAAAGTACCACAGTGGACCTGTATGTGGACGTCAGCACCCAAAAATGACTTCACAATGCAGGGGGGTGGGGTGGGGGTGTCTTGCACAGGGTGCCATTGAAGCTAGCCCCCCAGTGCTAATGCTACAATGCTGTAATGCTGCAGGTGGAATGAGAGAGACACACAACACCGGTTTGGCTTTTACCGATGGGAGCTGAGCACAGAGGAAACACATCACAAGTGAATAAAAGTAATAAGTGATGGAAATGCATTCTGAGGGGTGAAAGGTGCGGCACAGTGGGAGGGGTCACACCATGCTACCTTCTTTATACCCCCATCAGTGTTAAATCTTATTAGAGTCACTTCAGATCCCTCTGGAGCGAAACAACCACACCACGCATTAGCAATGTTTAAGAATGTGTTGATAAAATTAACAGGTGCTTTTACAAATTCA
The DNA here is from genome assembly GCF_902148855.1 of Sphaeramia orbicularis. Classification (NCBI taxonomy): domain Eukaryota; kingdom Metazoa; phylum Chordata; class Actinopteri; order Kurtiformes; family Apogonidae; genus Sphaeramia; species Sphaeramia orbicularis. The sequence goes on along the minus strand of NC_043977.1, from coordinate 2,134,384 downwards.
TTTGACATGGCAGTGTTATTTTTTTTCACAAGTTCTAACTGACACCACGCTGAGACTTTGTGAGTTTGACTTAGAGTGTGACCTGGCGGACATTCAGTGTCAGATTTTATATTTACCATCGAGTGTCGCCCCCAGGGCCAGAGACTGTGTCCTCTGCAAATAAATCCAAAATGGCTATCCCAAGAAGCTTTCCTCCAGCCTAGAGAGGTTCATGCTTTAGATTAAAAAGGGTGTAATTCCATCGCCATCTGGCTTGAGAAAAGGAATGGAAGAGCGCTGTGGATGCCAGCCCATGCCACGGCTTGGAATGGGCTATTGCTTTCCAAACTGCTCTGGGCTGTGTCCGCCTATATATCTGTGCAATAGCATTAGCTTGTTTTCTGTCTGCCCTCCCCTCTTCCCAAAGTTGAAGAAGTAATCTTTTCTCAGAGCATGGCTGTTTTTGATAAGGAATCTAAACTAGGTCAAGGACTAAGAGTAAACTGACTGAACAGTAATTAAAGCACTGTGCAACGCTACAGTTCACTCTGTTTGAGATACCAATCCATTCAAGGATTTGGAGAGCCATTGTTTCACTTTCCTCATGAGTCAAATCATTTTCTTGCATTTTTTTTTCTGTGAAGCCGAGTCTGTAATTAAGTGTGTAGAGTTATTATCAGGCCACTGGAGGGTCTGCTGAGCGCTGCAGTGTTCACCTACACAGTCAAATGTCCGTTCATATCATTGAATAGAACTGTGCATCAACGGACGCTCACTCTTTTTGTTTTTATTCAGAACATTTAAGATTTTTGTTTTTCAGATCCTCACTCAACCATCCATATCACATGTTCAGTAACATCTGCAATTACTGTTCAAATGAGAGTGAGATTTTATAGAAATAAAAGAATTCAAGCTATGAATGAACACTGTAAAAAAAATTTGAATGTAACGTAGATAAACTGACTTCAATGTGGAATATTTATCTTATGAGATCATTTTTTTTTGAATTATTTACTTCTTCAGTCTTAAGCTTGTTCAGATTATTTGACTTGTTCCCAGTATTTTCCTCTTGTTCTACCACTGAGATATTACAACTAATTTAAACAATATTTAGAATAAAACCAGGGGTTGAGTATGGAGGACACAGCAACTGTTTACCCTCAACACATTTGGATATATATACAAATATATACAGTAGTTAAAAAATCTTACTCTGAAGACTTTAAACAAGTATATTCTGCTTAAAATAAGAATATTATCATTCTGTAATCCTTAGATAATGTTGTCTTATTTTAATAAAACTTGATAAGTGTCATTTTCTTCCTGCACTGGCAGATAATTGTACTGGAAATAAGACATTTGAACCCAGCAATGAGTCTTTTTTTTTTTTTGTTTGTGTTTGTACAGGTTATCTAAAAACAAAATAAAAATACTAAATCTGAGGAAAAAGGTACAAAAGTGACATTTCAAGATTTCTTAAATTCAGATTATATCTAGAAATAAGCACATCTACAGATGTATGAAGACTTGAAATAGGAAATGAACTCTTAAAAAAAAATAAATTATCTAACACTTCTAAATCTTAGTTGTTGTTTTTTTTATCTTGGTAAGAACCCAATAATTTGCCGGTTATAGTTAAATGAACTATTATCTAACCCATAATAGTTCTTATATGGGGTTTATTCTTCATGTAGGTCAACGTAAGCGTCATGTAAAAATAATCATTTGTATTCTATTGGTGCCAAAAGTTCTGAATTTGAAAAAAAAATAAAAATAAACAGAAATATATGCCGATCTGGAGAACAATACATGAACTAATATTGTCACCAATGGGACCACCATTGCCTTGTGAAATTCCTAATCCGTTTCTGTAAAACCATGATATTTGGCAGCCACCTCCATCTACTGGAACAATGTGCCTGTGGTCTTTTTGTTTCTTTAGGAGAGCCTCTGGCTGAGCATTTGAAGTTTTTAATCTGGCGCTTCAGAGACTAAGGTCACCTTTCACTACCCCCCCCCCCCCCACACACACTCTCTCTCTCACTCTCTCTTTCTTATTTGCTCTTGCTTCGTTCTTTCAACCCTGCTATTTCACACACTATTAAAAGAAATCTGCTAATGCAAGGAGCGAGGTCCTTGACTTGTGGAATGGAAAATGATGGCATTTCTGAATTCTGTCTCTCTTTAAAAAAAAAAGACAGGAAAAAAAAACCCTAGGCGTCTTGTGCAGGGTTTATGACCCTAAGATTAGTCACTTTTTGGAGCTAGATGTACTGCCCTGGGCTATTTCTGCCAGAAACTGATTTTCATATTGATGTGCGACGTTGAGCACTCTCCAGTCCACATATTGGCTCATGCATCACCTGGACTCTGCAGCTGTCAAGCCTCAGTGATAGCAAGTGAAGCAGACAGTTCCTCTGTTAATAAATAAACAAGCCCGACACCGCTACCACATATTCTATTCCTACGGCTCCAGGCGTCCAGCTACGCAGCACACACTTCATTACCATTAACATTTCATGAAGTTCAGTCTCCATTTTGTCCTGATTTTCATTCATACAGTCTAATTATGACTAGGGCTGTGCATCGGCAAGAATCTGGTAATACGTTACAAGTCAAAATACTAGGCTCATGATACAATATATCACGATACTGTTAAAAACGTAATTCTTTGTTGATTTTGTTTCCTTTTTAAATGATTATTTCCTTGAAGAATTGAATTACACCAGAATTATGCACAAATACTAAACACATTTTTATTTGATCCCAACAGGATCGAATGTTCTATCACAAAATGTTCCTGTGTTCAAACTGAAATTCTGTTTTACAGACATTCCAGTTTCAGATCCAGTTCAAATGTTGAGATTCTATTAGTTCACAACTAACATCAGAACAGGATTTGAGTTCAATCCCAACAAAGGAACAAACATCTGCCTCTCAGACAGTAAAAAGTGCTTTTAGGATGCATCAAATAACTGCTATTTACAAAAACAGTGTTAAATAATAATAAATAAGATATAAAGAATAAAGAAAAAACCAATAAACAAACTGAACCTCCACAATATCTGCATTTGAATAAAGACATAAAAATATCGATATAGTACTTTTTAGTATCAATACAGTATTGTGAGATGAAATATTGTGATATATTGGAGAACCGATATTTTCTTACAGCCCCCTTTTTTTTTTTTTTTAACTTGTCTTGCCCTTCATCCTAACAGCAGAATGGTAGTCTGTCTCCTTTTGGTGCTGAACAAATTTGCTTTGCCAAAGGAAACTTCATAAAGTATATGAAGCTCCCCTTGATATTCTACTGACTTTATTATGAGTTTTGTTGAACCACATTTTGATACTGCACCTGACAGGGGGGGCTCACAAGAAAATATCAACAATACAAACAGTAACAACCATGGTGATAATTCTCTTACCCCCCTAATTATGACACTTTCATTTAAGACGCCATCAAGAATTCAAATAAATAACTAAGAGCACATTTTGTGGGATAATACCTGTCTGAGAGATTGGACTTTTCAGCTTTTAGCTTTAAGTACGGTCCTTCTGTAAGTGTTGTTGTGTTGATGTTTACGGTTAAACACCTGACACCCGCAGTAAGAGGAGATTTAAGGGAAAAAACATAAAACATAGTTCATAGAACTGGCCTTTTTACCCTTGTCAAGTGAAAAAAGAGCAGTTGGGGAATTACATGGAGCAGGGCTTTGCATGTATTACACAGTAGAAGACTAAGGAGAGATTATCCAAGGCCAGATGTGTCTCTCTCCAAGGAAAAAACAGGCCGTCCGCTAAGCAGCAGCTCTATCCTACTGCTGGGAAGCGTCAAGCAGCGGGGTGTCGGCGGTCGGCTGTCTGGTGCATCATACGGGCTGTCTCTGAATATGCAAGATTTCAGGTTTAGGAAGCGGCCGCCTTTTAATGTTGTCGACACATCATCCATCATACTTTAGACAAACGTTTACAAAGTTGACTGATAGACGGTAATGCAGCATTAGCCTCTGTTTGCTCAGAGGCAAATGTCAGGCCTGTTTACGCGTTTGTGAGGAGGGGAAATACAGAGTTAAAATGACTCTGGGAATAAACCTGTGAAGCCGTTGCCCTGTAAACATGAAAAATGTTGCAGCACATCCTCCGGAGCACGCCAAAGCCTCGCCAAAGCAAAACTGATGCATCACTCCCCATATTTTGTATCATCACACACTATTTTTTCTGACTTAATTGTCAGTAGAAAACGCTCTTGGAGGAGAATCCCACGGCAGCGACACCCTGTAGTTCATGAGCTATGACTGCACGGCACACAACCAGCCTGCTTCCCTCACTACAGATTGCGTTTTATTGAACCAGGGCTTGTCAGCATTTTTGGTGAGCTGGTAAAATATAATTGTGTCATCCTTTATAAAGCAGTGTTGGGGTGACAGCACCCACAGAAGCTTCATTACTCTGCGTTTTATTGGGGTGTGAAGAAGGGACATTCTGTTGGTGATGAATAACATCTCTCTTGCATGAAGTCAAGGTAAAACAGACTCACAGCAGCAGCAGCAGCAGCAGCAGCGAGCTCCACTGGATGAACATGGATCATTTCAAATGAAATCAATTCAGCTGAAGAATTAGAGCTGGTTGCCATAATGGTTTTTATCTGACACTCATCAATACCTGTATTGATTTACTAGTACAATCAAAGCTCGTGAGAACTAGGTGGAAAAAAACAGCTACACATACAAATATCCGAGCAACAAAGCTACAAATACAGGAATGTGTCAAGTGGTGTATGTTCTTCACACTGAACACAGATTTTGTTGCTTAATTCTAGTCTGGTTCCTGTGTTTTCCCTCTGTCAAAAAAAAAATCTGCCAATGGAACAAGTGAAAAGTATCTTGTTCAGATTAGTGTAAGTCAGATTTTCCAGATCTGTTGTCTATAAATCAGTTCTTATATCTCACTGAAAAGTTCCTCTTTTGTTTTGCTTAATTCAAGATTTTTTTTTGCTTAATTCAAGATTTTTTACTTAATTCAAGGTTGTTTTTTTTTGCTTATTTCAAGATTGTTTTGCTTAATTCAAGATATTTTTTGCTTAATTCAAAATTGTTTTGCTTAATTCAAGATTTATTGGCTTAATTCAAGGTTGTTTTTTTTTGGTTAATTCAAGATTGTTTTGCTTAATTCAAAAATCTGCCACTGGAACAAGTGAAAAGTATCTTGTTCAGATTAGTGTAAATCAGATTTTCCAGATCTATTGTCTATAAATCAGTTCTTCTATCTCACTGAAAAGTTCCTCTTTAGGTGATTCTGTCTGATTTTAAGAGTGGTGAGATATTTGGACTAGAAATGAGACAAATGCACTTGGTCAGATTTAGATTTTTGCAGTGCTTCCCTCATGGTGCACACCTTCCCAGTGTTCTCCAACACCAGCGTCTGTTTGTTTACAGACCAAACCAAACCCAAACCATCACTCAGGCCTTTTCAGAATTCCACACAACCGCAGCTGTAAGAAGCAGTGAAGCCGTTTCTGTGTTTGTTGCTGCGTCCATACCCATTCCCATAATACACTAAGCAACAAAATTTCCGAAAATGTCCAAGTGACATATGGGTTTGGTCCGTAAACAAACAGATGCTGGTGATGGAGGACACATGGAAGGTGTTCTATGACTCAGGTTTTACAGATCTGATGAAAAATTGGTGATGAATGTCATATACAGCTTTAACAATGAACATTTTCCCGATAGATTACTGAGTAGTAATGTATTCTAAAACTTTGGATTACATGAAGACTGATCTCATGAAATCACATTGTATGTCATGGCAGTTCTTATGGCATATAGCATGCTATATGTACGCATTTCCGACCTTTTGCGTGTTATTCAGCGCCATTTGATCCCGTGTCAATTTACGCCAAGATCTCCGGTTCACCCTAACCCTGTGAGGCCAAGGTGCTAACCACTGCACCGAAGAGTAAATGCTCATAAAGACGATAAAAAACAGTTTATGGAATAGATTCTGATAAAGCAAACATGTCAATCATGTGACTGATCAGCTGACTGATCAGCTGTTTCCTGCATTGTCCCAGATATTCGTGTGAGGTGTGAAGACACTTCTCTGTACACAACAGTGTGGACAGATGTGGAGACTGAATTATTCTAATGTCTCATCTGTGACAAAACACATCACAGCTATTTTACAAGGAAAACGACAGAATGTTCCTGCTATGGTTTTAGTGTCAACAAGTGACTGGTACACACAAAAGAGGTCCTGATGGAATACATGACCACGCAGACACACACTGTGTTTACAAAAGGAAATCTGGTTTTCCTCCGCTCCGCCTCCTGACATGAACGACTGGGATGTTTATCGCATTTCAATGATGTAAAGGTCAGATAAATGTGACCTGGACGTCCAGACTGAAATCACATTGGAAAATATCAGATCTGTATCAGATTCAGGACCACATATGAAAGTGGTCTGGGTCAGATTCAGGACCACATATGAAAGTGGTCTGGGTCAGATTCAGGACCACATATGAAAGTGGTCTGGGTCAGATTCAGGACCACATATGAAAGTGGTCTGGGTCAGATTCAGGACCACATATGAAAGTGGTCTGGGTCAGATTAGTGCTGTTCAAACTGTCTAACAGATCAGATCCAGGTCACATACGGACACATTTACCTGAGGTCTGATCGTAGACCTTATGTGTCTGTTAAAGGATCCTCCTGCAGGATCACATTAGAGCAAAACTCAGTAAACTAGAAACACTTGGAGAGCACAGACCTCCACCGAGGCAGATCAGTTAAATTAAGAGAAGTTAATTATAATTTTAGAGGGTTATTTGTGTTTGAAGCAGGTAAAGAACATATGTTCAGTATGTCTGTGTTTATGTTATTGGTGTTAAATTATAGAAACAGTTGAATGATGAATTAAAATTGTGGAGCTCGTTGCTGAGTTTCAAAACCGTTTTAATTTATCAAATTCTCCAGGGTTCTAAAGGTCAAATCATCTCTAAGTGACTGAGAAACTGAATGTAGATTAATTTGTTTATTACGGTGGCTGCGCTTCATATACAGAAATGACTTCAATATTAAAAGAACGTGCTGGATTTAAGAAAACAAATATTAGAGGAAAACGCTGTAAGAAAAGACGCTGCAGAAACTAAAACAAATGTAAGATTCTGACCCGGATCAACCTGGTTCTGTCCACTCATGTCATCACAGTTCCATTAGAAAAACCATGTTCCTTGGTACCAAGGTTCTAATAGTTTTGGATATTTACCTCCACCAAGGAGGTTCTGTTTTTGCCGGCGTTGGTTTGTCTGTCTGTCTGTCTGTCTGTCTGTGTGCAAGATAACTCAAAAAGTTATGGATGGATTTGGATGAAAATTTCAGGAAACGTTGATACTGGCACAAGGAACAAATGATTAAATTTTGGTGGTGATGGGGGGGGGGGCACTGATCTGGCTTGGCGGAGGTCTGCGCTCTCCAAGTGCTTTTCTAGTTCATTCTAGTTTAGTTTTATTTAGTTTTGACTTTTTTTCCTCTACTTCAGTTACTTTTAATTAGTTTTTAGAGCAAGTTTGATAGTTTTTATTAGTTTTCGTTATTTTCTAAATGCTTAGTTGTAGTTTAGTTTTAGTTTAGTTGTAGTTTAGTTGTAGTTTAGTTGTAGTTCAGTTTTAGTTAGTTGTAGTTTAGTTGTAGTTCAGTTTTAGTTTAGTTGTAGTTTAGTTGTAGTTCAGTTTTAGTTTAGTTGTAGTTCAGTTGTAGTTTAGTTGTAGTTCAGTTTTAGTTTAGTTTTAGTTTAGTTGTAGTTCAGTTGTAGTTCAGTTGTAGTTCAGTTTTAGTTTAGTTGTAGTTCAGTTGTAGTTCAGTTGTAGTTCAGTGGTCTCTTTTCTCTTCTTCTCTGTCGTCGTATTCAAATCAATCCCAGACAGGACTCTGCTGCTTTAGTCTCCATGTTTCCAGGTAGAGTGGGGACCAGAAGACGACTGGAAACCACAAGTGAACACAAGTGACGGACCAAAAAGTGTCGTATGGAGACAGCAGCTAAAATTGCTCGAGGGAAATAAATCAATTTCGTATCAATCCGATATTGACAAAGACGAAAACGAAGGGAATTTTATCCATAATTTTAATTTTAGTTAGTTTTGCAAACACACAATGCAGTTTCAGTTAGTTGTCGTGTTTTTCTTTTAATTCTAGTTTATATTTATTTCCGTTAACGAAAATGTTTTTACAATTTTAGTTTTCGTCATTTCGTTAGTTTTTGTTAACGATAATAACTTTGCTTGGTACCTGTCGCTGTGATTTTCGGTGTGAACACGTCGGCCGGTTCCAGATTAGGTGCAGGAACCGGCACCGGCACTGGGATGGTTCTGTGGGTCTGAAACCAGCCAGAGAATCTGTTAATGACAGGTTGAACTTCTGGGATTCTCTGAGTCCCTGTGGACGTAAGGAGTGAACTACACCCAGGCTGAGGCCGGTAACCGCAGGGTGGAGCGTCTTTTCTGCACTGTCCTTTAGTTGAATGTAGGGATGTAACAATGTGAAAATTTCATATGACGGTTATTGTGACCAAAATTATCAAGGTTATCATTATTATCACGTTATTGTTGAAATGTGCTCGAAATCTTCAAAAAGGTCTTGTCTTATACACAACCTGAAATAATTTAACCAAGTTGTATTTTGGAAAAAAAAAGAAAGAAAGAAACAAAAAAAACCCCAAATAAAATAATAGGCACAATGTACTTTCTGTAGCAGAAACATTCAAATATTAACATGTAAACATCAAACATACACATGTGCATTAAAGACAGAACCGGATGGACATTGTTTGACCATTTTCCAGATCAAGTTTGAGTTGTTTTAGTTTTTTTTTCAGATAGATAGAACGACGGACAGACGGACGGACAGACAGATAGATAGATACCTTGAGTTTTCAAAGTGCGGTAATCAAACACAGTTATCATGATAATTACAGTATAAACGGTAATACTAACCGTCTGCAGTTTTACCGCGGTTTCTCATTATACCGGTAACGGTCCCAGCCCTAGTTACAGTCTGTGGTTGTGTCGGCGGTGTGCGTTTTAAACTCCTGTATCCAGTGTTTTCAGCGGCTGTTTCATGGGAACTGCAGCGCCTGCCCTTATCTCTATTAGAAGTGAACGAGCTTCAGAGTGACTCCCAGCCTCTAAATGAGATAGCAAATACCCCCATTCACCTGGGCTGTGATTTATCAAGTTAAACAACCATCTTTATTGTGTTTGGGTTCTTACCGGGGCTGTAAACACCTTTTTATGGATGGAAAGAAGAACGCTTGGACAATTTAGCAGAACATTTCATTAGAATGGGTTTAGTCAGGAACAGCGGCGAGGCGAAATAAAAAAGGCACAACCCGGGGATCCTGACGGTAAGTTATTAAGGCGGGGGGGGCGGCTCCGGGGAGCTGCACTTTAAATAGAGCTGCCGAGTTTCCAACTTCATTTCCAATGTACAATCAAGCTCCCACCCATGAGAGGGAGGATATTTAAGATCCAGTGAACGCATGTAAGCCACAAACGGCATTTAATAAAAGCAAAAGAGCAGATACAAGTTGATTAATGCACGGAAGAATAATAAAGTCCTAGCAGATCTGCAGGGAAATGGAAGGTCTTCTGTTCTGGTTCTCATGACAGGGATTAAGTCCAAATATCCCTGCTCCTGGTATTAACTCCTGCACCGTGGCTCCGGGTCATGATTAGTTGGAGTGTCTGGTATCTGTTCGGTGCCATCGCTGCAGGAGAGGCAGGCGTCGTCCTCGGTACCAACAGGCACAGAACATGGACCGTATCATCTGTAGGTCAGACTGATAAAGGCCTTTTAAGGGGTTTAAAGAGTGAGTGAGTTATGTGGGAATATTCAGTCTGGAATTTGACCATTTTAAAGCAGTTTCCAATCACTCTTCACTATTTACTGTTAGGGCTGTGTATCAGCAAGAATCTGCTGATACGATACAAATTACAACACTAGGATCACAATGTGATATATCACAATATATCATGATACTGTTAAAAAGGTAATTTTTTGTTTGTTTCTTTTTTTTAAATGATTATTTCCTTGAAGAATTGAATTACTCCAGAAATCTGCACAAATCCTAAACACATTTTTATTTGATCAGAACAGGAGCTAATGTTCTATCACCAAATGTTCAAACTGTGTTCAAACTGAACTTCTGTTTTCCAGACATTCCAGTTTCAGATCCTGTTCAAATGTTCAGATTCTATTTGTTCACAACTAACATCAGAACAGGATTTGAGTTCAATCCCAACAAAGGAACAAACATCTGCCTCTCAGAAAAAAGTGCTTTTAGGATGATTCAAATAACCATTATTTAATAAAATAGTGTTAAATAATAATAAATAAGATATAAAGAATAAAGAAAAACAGAAATGAACCTCCACAATATCTGCATTTGAATAAATACCTAAAAATATCGATACAGTACTTTTTAATATCAGTACAGTGTTGTGAGTTGAAATATTGCGATATATTGCAGAACCAATATTTTCTTACAGCCCTAGTTATGATTGTATTTTACTGATTGGATCCACTTTAGATCAAACTGAGCTGAATATGGAACCTGAACTCAACTGATTTGACACCCTTATTAATATCTTCAGTGTAATTCATCCTGTGGGCCGGACTGGACCCTTCGGCGGGCCGGTTGTGGTCCACAGGCCGTATGTTTGACAACTGTGCTGTACCGTTACAGCAGTGGTTCCAACCTTTTTTTACTCCTGAGCCCATTTTAACATCACAAATTTCTGGTGACCCCAGACATTCAAAATGGAGCCTTTTTTTTTTTTTTTTTTGCTAAAATTAATTTGTTTTTGATCATGTAATAGTTTGCTATACTATGTTTTAAATAAAGCTTAATGTCAGAGGACATTTAGTCTGTATAATGTCTATTATTGTGGACAGAGGCAGTAAATCCAGGTGTAGATTAAAGGCTCAGGATCTGTCCAGTCAGTCCAGCTGGGATTTACAAGGAGGACAATTAATACTGAACAAACAAAAACTGAAACTAGGAATTATGAAAGAGCTGCAGCATCTGAAACTGACCACAGTGAACATGTGACACAAACAGAACCACAGTGCTGCAGTTTCACAACCACAGTTTGTCATGTCTGTTATGGACTGGGATTGTCTCTGTCAACTCACCATATATTTTTTTATCAGTGAGTTTTTTTTGTTTTTTTATTCATCAATTACTAGAAATTTCAGGCGACCCCACATGAGGTCCCGACCCCAAGGTTGAAAAAGACTGTGTTACAGGGTTAAATCTGTCCGGGCCGATTACCCATAAATCAGAGTGTGTGATGGCGCTTCTGTGCTCATCAACGTTACCTTTGTCTGTGTCATTAATCTGTAGATTTGAGGGCGTACATGTGGGTTTCCAGGAGCGTTCAGTGGGTCTATGTTTGATGAAATGCCACAGATAAGCTTCATGCTCAAACACCGTTATCATACTTAGGCTAGTGTAAGAGATGAACCAGACAACAAGTGGCACTAATTGACCCTTTCTGCTCATATCTAGATTAATTACAGATAACAGAAGAGCATTTTGTGATTTCATAAATTACAGTTTAGTCCGTTTGTTTCCTGTGGAACTTGTAAAACTTGTCAAGAGGAAGAAGTTCGGGTGAAAAAGAGGCTACTTCAGAGGAAACGTTTCTGTGCCTGACACACAGCGATAACAATTTTCAGAAACAACTTGATATTGACTCTAAGCCATGCTCTCTTTAAGCCCATATTTGGCTTTTTTTGATAAAAGAGTCAGTGTCACTTGTTCACTTTGTCAACGGGGAGACTTCCCGAGGGCGCCGTCCTCCTTAATTACACTGGGTGACGTTTACCCCCAGTCCAGACCCCAGTTCCCTCAGAAGATGCACTGTTTGGGGCTGAGCTTGTCATTTAATGTTGGAGCATGAGTACGAAAAAACACAAAGACTTATTCAGCGTCTGTTGCTGTTGTGCTCGTTGAGTTTTTAAGTGGATGTATTAGTACGGCAGCATTTTAGCACCACATGGGAAACATAAAAACACATCACTGCGAGAAAAAAGTCAGAATATTTTGTGAGTAAAGTTGTAGTTTAAAAAAAAAAAAACTCAGTTTAATGAAAATAATGTTTTTCTTTTATGAGATTAAAGTCGTAATATTTTGAAAATAAATTCTCAACAGTGTGATAAAAAGTTATTTATAAATTGTAATCCTTAATCCTTGTTGATGACAGAGTTTCCAATTACAGCAAACACAACAAGTGAAGCAGCAACTTTGTTGAGGTAATTTGCTCCAAATCTGTTCAGTTCTTACTAGGGCTGTCAGAAAATACCTGTTCTGCAATATATCACGATATTTCATTTCACAATACTGTATCAATATTAAAAAGTACTTTATGGATATTTTTAGGTATTTATTCAAATGCAGATATGGTGGAGGTTCATTTTTGTTTTTTTAGTTTTCTTTGTTTATATTTTATTTATTATTATTTAACACTCTTATTAAATAATGGTTATTTGAAGTGTCTTAAAAGCACTTTTTACTGTCTGAGAGGCAGATGGGAGGAGACCTGGCATTAGATCCTGTTCTGATCAAATAAAAATGTGTTTAGTATTTGTACACATTTCAGGTGTACTTCAATTCTTCCAGGAAAAAATCTTAAACAAACAAAAAAAAAAAAGAAACAAACAAAAAATTGCCTTTTTCACAGTATAGTGATATATCATATCGTGATCCAAGTGTTGTCATTTGTATCGTATCACCAGATTTTTGCTGATACACAGCCCTAATCATAACAAGAAAAGCACTCGGAGTGCAGACCTCTGCCAAGGCAGATCAACCCCCCCGAGCACCATCAAATTTAATCATTTGTTCCTTGTGATCAGTATCAACATTTCTTCAAATTTCATCCAAATCCATCCATAACTTCTTGAGTATCTTGCACACAGACACAGGAAAACGTAACCTCCGCCGTTCCTTGGCGAAGGTAATAATGATAACCCCAAATCTTTCACTTTATTTTAGTGTAAAAAGTGTCAAATTACATGAAAATATTTACATTTACAAACTATTCTTTTACAAAAAATGTGAGTACAATGAACAAATATGAACAACTGGAATATGTAAAGAAAATTAACCCTTTCATGCATGAATTATGAAAAAGAGGATCTAGATTTTTTTTTTTTTTTTAGATTGATTTTTTTCCCCTCAAAATCAGGCTAACGTTGAAATGTATTTTGAATTTTTTTTTTAAATATGGTTTTATTCAGATGATATTTTCCCCTCCTCAGACCCAGGAAAGGACAAGTTAGATTTTTTTTATTCAGGAATTGATGATATTGGAAACATCATAATGCAACGTTTTTTTCAGATCCTTTTTTTTTTTTTTTTTTTTTTTTTTTTTTTTTTAATGAAATGTCCTTTGTGGTGGACTTTTTTTTTTTTGTCTGAAGCTGTGAACCTCTTGTCCAGTCGTGGACAGTAAACTGATGTGTGGGTCTGAGGAGGTTCACTGTAGCAGATCCCAGATCAGTCCATGTTCTACAACTCAGATGATCCTTTAGTTCATTGTCTGTCTGAGGGTCTGTACAGACTGAACCCATGTGCTTTGGACCACAGTACCTTTAGAACCCTTTGAACGTCAGTTCTACTATGGGTCCACACATGTGGACATCAGGCATGAAAGGGTTAAATGTAGTTTTAATTATATTCTGCCTGCTACTAAATGTTTTGGGTCTTTGTAGATCTGATCTCTAATGCACATGTATAAGTAGAGGCAGAATATTGTTAAAATTGTACTTATTTTTCAGTTTTTCAGGATGTTTACATCTTTTTTGTTTGTAAATGAAAATATTTTCATGTATTACTGTTATTTTTTGTCCTAAAACAGAGGGAACATTTGGAGTTGTCATTATTTACAGGTGATACTGTTCTTATTTCAGAGTTACGGTCCACTGGAGGTCAGATTGGACGTATGTTTGACAGCTCTGATCTATAGGTTCACAGTCAGAGGAAAACCACAGAGCCTGGAGTTTCCACCATCTGTCCTATTTGGTATTGATTTAATTGATGTAAGTGCAATTTTTAAGAAGGGAGGGGAAATAAAAGATCTGAGGAATGGTCAATCGAAAACCCATATTGTGCCCCCGTCGGACCTGGGGGAGACAGCAGCTATATACCAACAGCTGCTAAACAGGACTAATTCTGCAGAATGAAATACGATGCAAAGGCCAGCCTTTTACAGGAGCGCTATCACAGCCATATTTCAGGGGCTGGACGGAGCCTCGGCCCATTAGACGGGCTGTGATGTATTTAGGGCCAGTTTATGTCCTGCTCTGGTCCACAGAGGTCTACACGTGGACATGATGGCCGATAGAAGACGCCTGTGGTCTGAGACCGGCTCTGCAGAACCGCTGAATTAAACTGTCACATGGGTCCGGTTTGGAAAAAGAACAAGAAAAATAAGAAGTGAGATTTAAGAACAGATTTATAGACAATAGATCTGGAAAATCTGATTTAGACAAATCTGAACAAGATCATTTTCACTTGTTCCATTGGAAGATTTTTTTTTTTTTTTTTGCTTGACTTAAAAAAAATAAATCTTGAATTAAGCCAAAAAAATCTTGAATTTAGCAAAAAAAAAAATCTTGAATTTAGCAAAAAAACATCTTGAATTAAGCAAAAAAATCTTGAATTTAGCAAAAAAAATCTTGAATTAAGCAAAAAAAAAAAATCTTGAATTATGCAAAAAAAATCTTGAATTAAGCAAAAAAAAATTCTTGAATTAAGCAAAAAAATCTTGATTTTAGCAAAAAAAAAATCTTGAATTAAGCAAAAAAAAAAAATCTTGAATTATGCAAAAAAATCTTGAGTTAACCAAAAAAAACATATTGAATCAAACAAAAAATTTTTGAATCAAGCAAAAAAAATCTTGAATTAAGCAAAAAAATCTTGAATAAAAAAAATATATCTTGAATTAAGCAAAATACAATCTTGAATTAAGCAATAAAACCAATCTTGAATTAAGCAAAAAAGATCTTGAATTAAGTAAACAAATTCTTGAATTAAGCAAAAAAAAAAAAATCTTGAATTAAGCAAAAAAAAAAAACAAACAAAACTTGAATTTAGCCAAAAAAATCTGCCAATGGAACAAGTGAAAATGATCTTGTTCAGATTAGTGTAAATCAGATTTTCCAGATCTATTGTCTATAAATCAGTTCTTCTATCTCACTGTACAGTTCCTCTGTAGGTGATTCTGTCTGATTTTAAGTGTGATGAGATATTTGGACTAGAAATGAGACGAATACACTTGGTCTGATTTAGATTTTTTCAGTGCGCGCGCACGCACACACACACACACACACACACACACACACACACACACACACACACACACACACACTCTCAGCTGACCAGGGTCTCAGTCTGGTCCATGCAGGTTCAGGTCTGATTGGACCAAAGCCTGTTTTTCATGTGGGCTTTAAACCAGTCGTACGTGGGACCTTCTCTCAGTGGATGTGTGTCTTACTTTACTTTTCTGCTGACATTGTGCGCTGATAAATGTTTATGTATTTAATCCACTCCGCTCTGCCAGGCACTAACTGGACATACATTTGTGTTCTGGAGTTAAAAAACTCAGTGAAAGCTGTTCAAAACTAAGCCTTTTTCTTCTGTGGCTGTTGATGCAGTGGTCCTTAAATGCACATGTGGTCCAGATTGACCCGACTGTGTTTATTCTTGCTGCTTTTCCATCCTGGAGCCAGAGGCTGGGCTTCAGCTCTGAGAGGTGGTCACATGAAAGAAATTGCTTACTATTCTAAAGACGACTTGCACCAGAAAGCTTCAACCATATCAACATTTTGGCACAGCAGCAGCAACATCTGACCCCAGCACCATTTTTCTAAGAGCTTTTTCAGGCTGACAACAGTGTTTTCACATCAGTGGCAGGACAACGACCGGCTGAAGCCGACCACGTTCACGGAAACACACCCGCAAACACACTCAGCCATGGGTTCTCAGCTAAGAACCAGACAAACGCAACAAATACAGGCAGTTCCAGGCAAAGAATAGGACGAGATCCAGCTGTTGGGGACTTTAAAGACTGATCTGTGACATGCACACTGGCACCAAGACCTGGATGAAAATAAGAACATCTAACTGATTATTGGGTTCAAATGTATGATTTCAGCCCAATTATCTGCCAGAGCAGGAAGAAAATGATACTTATCAAGTTGTATTAAAATAAGAAAATATTATGTAAGGATTATAGAATGATAATATTCTTCTTTTAAGCAGAATATTCTTGTTTCAAGTCTTCATAATAAGATTTTTTTTTTTTAATCTATGGTAAATACAGACAAAACTGTATAATCCAGTCCAAATGTGTGGCAGGTCAACAGTTCACTGTAAAAATCTAAATCTGACCAAGTGTATTTGTCTCATTTCTAGTCCAAATATCTCATCACACTTAAAATCAGACAGAATCACCTAAAGAGGAACTTTTCAGTCAGATATAAGAACTGATTTATAGACAATAGATCTGGAAAATCTGATTTACACTAATCTGAACAAGATCATTTTCACTTGTTCCATTGGCAGATTTTTTTTTTTTTTGCTTGAATTAAGCAAAAAAAATCTTGAATGAAGCAAAAAAAAAAAATCTTGAATGAAGCAAAAAAAAAAAAAAATCTTGAATTTTGGAAAAAATAATCCTGAATTTAGCAAAAAAAAAAAATCTTGAGTTAGGCAAATAAAAAATAAAACATCTTGAATTAGGCAAAAAAAAAAAAAATCTTGTTCCTTTGGCAGATTTTTTTTGCTTGAATTAAATAAAAAAATAATCTTGAATTGAGCAAAAAACAAATCTGCCAGTGGAACAAGTGAAAATGATCTTGTTCAGATTTTCCAGATCTATTGTCTATAAATCAGTTCTTCTATCTCACTGTACAGTTCCTCTGTAGGTGATTCTGTCTGATTTTAAGTGTGATGAGATATTTGGACTAGAAATGAGACAAATACATTTGGTCAGATTTAGATTTTTACAGTGTTCCTGTGCCCTCCATACTCAACAGTGGAGCTGTTTTTTTTTTGTTGTTTTTTTTAGTAAATATTGTTTAAATTAATTGGAATATCTCCGTGGGTAGAACAAGAGGAAAATACTGGAACAAGTCAAAGAATCTGAACAAGATTAAGACTGAATAAGTAAATAAATGTAAAAAAAAAAAAAAGATCTTCCAGGTAAATATTCCACTTTCAGGTGGGTTTATCTTTTTTGCGGTGTGAACATTTCCTCCGTTTATGTGCTGCAGAACTCCGGCTGTGATCAGACACCGACTGGCATGTGAAGTAAACAGTTCGTGAAGAGCATTAGTTCCAAACAGCGTGTTGAGCTTGATTCTGTGGGTGACTAATGCTCTGTCACTGGTGCTATGAGAGGGCCCTGCGAGGAACCCCCCCAACGCTAATGGAGCCTGAGCAGGTGCTGAACGCCGCTGACATCAGGGGGGAGCGCACTGACAAGAAGTTCTGATGAATTTCAATTACTGATCTATTAAGGCTAATGAGCTAAATGAGCAGCCAGAACACATTTTCCACAAAGCCTGAGACAAGAGCTCAGTGGAGCCACGGCATGTTCAGAGGGCGTGGACCAGCACAGAAGAAGAAGAAGACGTGGTACTGTTCAGGGATGGACATTTACAACCTGATGTGGAGGAGTTAAAAAAAAAAAAAAGGAATATCAAATAACAAATGGGTCTGAAAGATTTATTTTTGCAAACATTAAAATATGTGTTTGTTGGTTTGAACAGAAGTTCAGTTTTCAGTGGGCGGTGATGTTTGTACATGTAGGGAAATGGAGCCATCTACAGGACACTTAGTGTAATACAACTCAGATATGTCCATCTGTTTACACAAGCACACAGCGCTGTCTGCTGGTGTATTAGTGAACTGCATCATGGGTAAGTTTGGTTTAATACAGACTTTAATCAGGGCCTGAACCCTGGACACAATCTGTTGGATTAGTTTATTACCTCCACCAAAGAGGTTTGTTTTCATCTGGGTTTGTCTGTTTTTTTGTCTGTTTGTCTGTTTTTTTTGTTTGTTTGTTTTTTTTTGTCTGGTTTCTTGTTTTTTTTGTCTGTTTATTTGTTAGTTTTTTTTATGTTTTTTTTTTTGTTTTGTTTTTTTGTTGTTTTTTTGTCTGTTTGGTTTTTTTTTGTCTGTCTGTCTGTCTGTGTGCAAGATAACTCAAAAAGTTATGGATGGATTTGGATGAAATTTTTAGGAAATGTTGATACTGACACAAGGAAGAAATGATTAAATTTTGGTGGTGATTAGGGGGGTGGGGGTGGGGGTGGGGGTGGGGTGCTTGGTGGAGGTCTGCGCTCTCCAAGTGCTTCTAGCTTAAATAGTTCCATTTCAGTTCAGATTCTTACAGAGTGTGAGGACTGTCTTTACTGCAGCAAATCACATCTAGAACAATAAGTCTGGAACTATAAAAAGGAGGTAAGTGTACTTTAAACACTTTAAAGGTTTCTGTGTGTAGAATACTGAAAGGCAAGTGTTATCACATGATCAGGATCCCATGATGCACCGAGCACATTTATTTATTTAAAAAAAGGAGGAGTAATGCATATTAATGAACATTTAAAAACATGTAAATATGTCAGATCATATCCTGAGGCTCATTTCCATCTGTCGAGCTCCTCCAAGGTTGATGTCACACAAAATACACACAAAATACACACG
Source organism: Sphaeramia orbicularis (assembly GCF_902148855.1). Taxonomy (NCBI): domain Eukaryota; kingdom Metazoa; phylum Chordata; class Actinopteri; order Kurtiformes; family Apogonidae; genus Sphaeramia; species Sphaeramia orbicularis. The sequence continues at coordinate 2,115,625 of NC_043977.1, read as the reverse complement.
GGGACCAATACAGATGCCATCAAATACAACACAGACAATGTTAACACAGATACAAATGGTCCAGAACACATCGGCCAGACTCTGAACTAACACCAAAAACAGTCCTGTCTTATATCTCATATATGTCATATATATCATATATCTTTTATGTTGAATATGTCATATCTTGTTTGTCTTATATATGTCATATTGCATATATTTTATATCTCTCATATCTGTCATATTTCTCCTGTTGTGGCTCGTCTCCACTGGTTACCAGTTAAATATAGGGTTGAGTTTAAAATGGTCCTTTCTGTTTTTAAAGCTCTCGGTGGTCTTACTCCATCATATTTAACTGTCCTCTAAGGTCACTCAGGTCGTCCTCTCAGTAGCTCCTCCTTCTAAGGTCGTATTCAGTAGCTCCTCCCTCTAAGGTCGTCCTCTCAGTAGCTCCTCCCTCTAAGGTCGTCCTCTCAGTAGCTCCTCCCTCTAAGGTCGTCCTCTCAGTAGCTCCTCCCTCTAAGGTCACTCAGGTCTTCCTCTCGTCATCTCCTCAGAACTAAGGTGTTCAATCCTTTTGTGTTTCTGCACCAAAGCTTTGGAATCATCTCCCACCTCACATCACATCCTGTCCAACCGTTGGCACTTTTAAATGTAACTTCAACCCACCTTTTTACTCGTACTTTTAACTCAGTCTGACACAGTTTTTGTTCATTACCTCCGCCAAGGAGCTTCTGTTTTTGCCAGCGTTGGTTTGTCTGTCTGTCTGTCTGTCTGTCTTTGTGCAAGGTAACTCAAATAGTTATGGACGGATTTGGATGAAAATTTCAGGAAATGTTGATACTGGCACAAGGAACAAATGATTAAAATCTGGTGGTGACTGTGGGGGGGGGGGGGGGGGGGGGGGGCTTGGCGGAGGTCTGTGCTCTCCGAGTGCTTTTCTAGTTTAAACTTCTGTGTTTAGATCGTTCTTATCTCTGAGTCTTAATTTTCTTTTGTCCTCTATTCTCTGCCGTTCTTCTGCGGTCCTCCATGTTCTACACTGGTTTGTGATGTTATTACTCCTTTTGTCTGTAAAGCCCTTTTTTGTCAGCGTCTGTTGGTTTATAAATGGACTTAACACAGAACTTACTGGACATGAAATGTGTCCCTGTGCTAAATGTCTTCTCAACAGTCAACAGCTGCTTGAACGTCTTTCAGTCAGGTTTTAGACCACATCACAGCTCTGCTCAAAGTATTTAATGACATTCACTCAAACACAGATCATGGCAGGTCTTCAGTTTTAGTCTTATTGGACCTCAGTGCTACATTCCACACAGTCCACCATGATATATTACTTGATCATCTGGAAAATTGGGTGGGACTATCTGGCACAGTTCTTGATTGGTTTGCATCCTACTTAAAGGGCAGGGATTATTTTGTGTCAATAGGTAACTTTAAATCTGAGCAGACCAAAATTACATGTGGAGTCCCCCAAGGCTCCATCCTGGGGCCCCTTCTGTTCAACATCTACATGCTGCCACTTGCTCAGACCATAGAAAAAAACAAAATAGAATACCGTTGTTAACATGTTCTTTTAATGGAAGCTCTACGGACGAGTCTGGATTCAGATCGGTCTCAAAGTTGACAAAATTTATTCGGATCACAAATCAGGTGGACACTCAGCACTGAGGACTCAAAGACAATGAGCCCCGAACATTACATGAAATGTACATTTATGGACCCTATGGGCGGGCTCACCCGTACAAATGGGTTGGTCTTTAACTTAGCGTTCTCTAAAAAGATCAAACATATGTAGGACCTTAACTCTAAGTAAACTTGTGCCAAAAATCAGTTTACCCTTATCACCTATATGTGACAACACTGTGCGTGTGAATGTGTGTGTTCAGACGTGGCTCTAGAAGAAGAACAGAACCTAATTAAGTCTTGTTTAGACAGATGGTTCCTGTCTTAACAAGCTTATCCTAGTGAGAACATACTTAAACTACAACAGAGTACGACATAATCCTGGTCACAAAGAATTCACTATTAATATTATTGAAGTTAAACAGATTAAACAAAAAAATCCTATGTTAAAACAATAACTACTCAATACTAAAACAATTCATCCTAAAATTTCAATATTTAAAGTAAAGTATATTTCACCATAACTATGCAGATGATACACAGCTCTGCATTTCAATGTCCCCAGGTGACCACAGCCCCATACAGGCACCGGGTAAATGCATGAAGCAGATATCTGAATGGATGGGCCAGAGTTTTCTTCAGTTAAACAGAGAAAAAACTGAGGTAGTCGTTTTTGGACCCAAGGAGGAACGTCTGAAAATCAGCATGCAGCTCCAGTCACTTCAGTTCAAAACCTCAGACCAGGCCAGGAATTTGGGTGTTGTCATGGGTTGTCATGGATTCAGACCTGAATTTTAAAAACCACATACAAACAATTACAAAGTCAGCTTACTATCACCTCAAGAATATTTCTGGGATTAAAAGGACTGTCGCAGCAGGACCTGGAAAAACTAGTCCATGCATTTGTCTGTGGTGGAGTTGATACTGGAACAGGATCTGCTCTGGTCCGCCTAAAAAGTCTATCAGACCACTGCAGCTGATCCAGAATAAGACCACTAAGACCAAGAGAGTGGACCACATCAGTCCAGTTCTCAGGTCTCTACACTGGACCACATCAGTCCAGTTCTCAGGTCTCTACACTGGACCACATCAGTCCAGTTCTCAGGTCTCTACACTGGACCCTGTCTCTCAGAGAACAGACTTTCAAATTCTCTTGCTTCATATAAAGCACTGAATGGTTTAGGCCCAAAACCCATCAGAGACCTTCTAGTCCAGTCTGAACCATCCAGATCACTCAGGTGGTCTGGTGCAGGTCTGCTCTGGGTTCCAAATCCATCAGAGACCTTCTAGTCCAGTCTGAACCATCCAGTCCACTCAGGTGGTCTGGTGCAGGTCTGCTCTGGGTTCCAACAGTCAGAACTAAACCTGGAGAATCAGCGTTCAGTTTCTATGCTCCGTAGATCTAGAACAAACTACCAGAAAATATCAGGTCTGAGATCTGACAGTCTGAGTTCTGTTCAGTCCAGGTTCCAGACTCACCTGTTCACTGGGTTCTGGTTCTGGTTCCAGACTCACCTGTTCAAGGGTTCTGGTTCTGGTTCCAGACTCACCTGTTCACTGGGTTCTGGTTCTGGTTCCAGATTCACCTGTTCACTGGGTTCTGGTTCTGGTTCCAGACTCACCTGTTCAAGGGTTCTGGTTCTGGTTCCAGACTCACCTGTTCACTGGGTTCTGGTTCTGGTTCCAGACTCACCTGTTCACTGGGTTCTGGTTCTGGTTCCAGACTCACCTGTTCACTGGGTTCTGGTTCTGGTTCTGGTTCCAGACTCACCTGTTCACTGCTGCCTTTGACTAAAAGGATTTTTACTTTTTACATTTTAGATTCTCCTTCCAAACTCTGCACTGCAACTCTTACTTTAATATGTGTGTTTTTTATATATTTGGGTTTTCTGTGTTGTTTTCTTCCTTGCTGTTTTTAATCACCTTTTACATGGTTCTTTTTCCCAGTTGTGTGTCTGTGTACTGTGTGACGCACCTTGAATTGCCTTGTTGCTGAAATGTGCGGTATAAATAAACTTGCCTTGCCTTGCCCGTGTCCCCTGTTGGTCTGGTCCAACAGGTCTGTAGTTCAAACCCAACAGAAAACAGGTGATTTAACAGTGGTTCTACTGGGGCTGTTTTCTGTGTGTTCCCTGTGCTTTTCATTGGCCTAAGTGCATTGTGGGAAAACTTTGAATAATGTTCCGAGGCTGATTGTCCAAAGGCAGCGACCAAAGGGCTGCGAGGACGCAGCCTTTTATGGAGGGGACACTGGTAGAATGGAAAACTCACAAATCTAAGTAAACAGAGTAGAACGAAACAATATTTAACACAGAAAATATAATGAAGTCTGAAACGGCTGAGAGAGGATCTGCCTTCACACTCTGCAGCAGAACAGTCACATTGGAAAAAACAGGACCAAGGCTCCTGTAGTCTAACAGCATAGATAGATAGATAGATAGATAGATGGTTATGAAATATACTCTAAAGAACTTACTCTAAAAAACTTCCTGAACAGTACTGTAAACAACACAGGGCACAGTGATTTAACGAAAACAGTTAAAGATATTAATTGACATTTATTTGACCTTTTGAAGGTCAAAGGTCATGGCACTAAATGAAAGTCCATATGTGACTTCCTATCTATTACCAATAGTAATTAGATCAATATGTTCAACTGTTTAAGTTGTAACGCTTTGAAATGTGTCCCATTATAAACCAATGGAGATTTGGAACATTTAAAATATTCATAACAAATTCTAAAATCTGTATTTCCCAATTCTTTGAACAAATTTGGTAGACCTTACCCCAAAGATATTCCACAGCAAATATCAACTCATTCTGACTGAAGGTTTAGGAGAAGATTCATGAAGAATTGTTCACAGACAGACGGTGGAACATCTGATCTCACTGGTCCATCAGACCTTTGGGCCGTTGGACGGATGACCTGGGTCTGCATTCCTACAGATTCTCAGAATCCTCTCACAGCTCTAACTGAACCTAGAAATTCCTAGCAATGAGTGTTATCTTAGGAGTGATTCCAGAACACTGTCAGAGAACTCTGAGCAAAGAATGGACAGAAACTCCTGTTAGTGAGGAGGTGTGGTCCACCTGCTGCAGGTATGAGTCATCATTTCAAAAGCTGTGATTGGTTGATCCTAAAAGCAAGAAAAAAATATACTTTTAGTGATAATGGGCAAAGGATGGACCCTCAAATGGATAAACTGAATCATAGAATCTAATCTGATGGAGACTGTGGAATTGTAAATAATATTTCACATAAAAGAAAATATCCGTTCAATGAATATAAACTATACTTTAAAATCAAAATGTGTGAAGAACTCAGGTCCACTGGCACAGGATTCACACAGTGATAGTTTTATTTATTTGATCATATTAATTGTCATGCTGGTCATTTTTGCACTTTCAACATTTCAACTCAATTTAGTATTAACGAGGGTGAAGTGTCTCAGCTTTCATCAGTGTCTGTGATTGCTGAGCGTCCTCAGGTGTTTGTGATCCTGCAGATGGAGGGCTGGGACTAACCCTAACCCTAACCCTGCAGATGGAGGGCTGGGACTAACCCTAACCCTAACCCTGCAGATGGAGGGCTGGGACTAACCCTAACCCTAACCCTGCAGATGGAGGGGTGGGACTAACCCTAACCCTAACCCTGCAGATGGAGGGCTGGGACTAACCCTAACCCTAACCCTGCAGATGGAGGGCTGGGACTAACCCTAACCCTGCAGATGGAGGGCTGGGACTAACCCTAACCCTGCAGATGGAGGGCTGGGACTAACCCTAACCCTAACCCAGCAGATGGAGGGCTGGGACTAACCCTAACCCTGCAGATGGAGGGGTGGGACTAACCCTAACCCTAACCCTGCAGATGGAGGGCTGGGACTAACCCTAACCCTGCAGATGGAGGGCTGGGACTAACCCTAACCCTGCAGATGGAGGGGTGGGACTAACCCTAACCCTGCAGATGGAGGGGTGGGACTAACCCTAGCCCTAACCCTAACCCTGCAGATGGAGGGGTGGGACTAACCCTAGCCCTAACCCTAACCCTGCAGATGGAGGGGTGGGACTAACCCTAGCCCTAACCCTAACCCTGCAGATGGAGGGCTGGGACTAACCCTAACCCTAACCCTGCAGATGGAGGGGTGGGACTAACCCTAACCCTGCAGATGGAGGGGTGGGACTAACCCTAACCCTAACCCTGCAGATGGAGGGGTGGGACTAACCCTAACCCTAACCCTGCAGATGGAGGGGTGGGACTAACCCTAGCCCTAACCCTAACCCTGCAGATGGAGGGGTGGGACTAACCCTAGCCCTAACCCTAACGCTGCAGATGGAGGGGTGGGACTAACCCTAGCCCTAACCCTAACCCTGCAGATGGAGGGGTGGGACTAACCCTAGCCCTAACACTAACCCTGCAGATGGAGGGGTGGGACTAACCCTAACCCTAACCCTGCAGATGGAGGGCTGGGACTAACCCTAACCCTAACCCTGCAGATGGAGGGCTGGGACTAACCCTAACCCTAACCCTAACCCTGCAGATGGAGGGCTGGGACTAACCCTAACCCTAACCCTGCAGATGGAGGGCTGGGACTAACCCTAACCCAGCAGATGGAGGGCTGGGACTAACCCTAACCCTGCAGATGGAGGGGTGGGACTAACCCTAACCCTAACCCTGCAGATGGAGGGCTGGGACTAACCCTAACCCTAACCCTAACCCTGCAGATGGAGGGCTGGGACTAACCCTAACCCTAACCCTGCAGATGGAGGGCTGGGACTAACCCTAACCCTAACCCAGCAGATGGAGGGCTGGGACTAACCCTAACCCTGCAGATGGAGGGCTGGGACTAACCCTAACCCTGCAGATGGAGGGGTGGGACTAACCCTAACCCTGCAGATGGAGGGGTGGGACTAACCCTAACCCTGCAGATGGAGGGGTGGGACTAACCCTAGCCCTAACCCTAACCCTGCAGATGGAGGGGTGGGACTAACCCTAGCCCTAACCCTAACCCTGCAGATGGAGGGGTGGGACTAACCCTAGCCCTAACACTAACCCTGCAGATGGAGGGCTGGGACTAACCCTAACCCTAACCCTGCAGATGGAGGGGTGGGACTAACCCTAACCCTGCAGATGGAGGGGTGGGACTAACCCTAACCCTGCAGATGGAGGGGTGGGACTAACCCTAACCCTAACCCTGCAGATGGAGGGGTGGGACTAACCCTAACCCTAACCCTGCAGATGGAGGGGTGGGACTAACCCTAGCCCTAACCCTAACCCTGCAGATGGAGGGGTGGGACTAACCCTAGCCCTAACCCTAACCCTGCAGATGGAGGGGTGGGACTAACCCTAGCCCTAACCCTAACCCTGCAGATGGAGGGGTGGGACTAACCCTAGCCCTAACACTAACCCTGCAGATGGAGGGGTGGGACTAACCCTAGCCCTAACCCAGCAGATGGAGGGCTGGGACTAACCCTAACCCTAACCCTGCAGATGGAGAGCTGGGACTAACCCTAGCCCTAGCCCTAACCCTAACCCTGCAGATGGAGGGGTGGGACTAACCCTAGCCCTAACCCTAACCCTGCAGATGGAGGGGTGGGACTAACCCTAGCCCTAACCCTAACCCTGCAGATGGAGGGGTGGGACTAACCCTAGCCCTAACCCTAACGCTGCAGATGGAGGGGTGGGACTAACCCTAGCCCTAACCCTGCAGATGGAGGGGTGGGACTAACCCTAGCCCTAACACTAACCCTGCAGATGGAGGGGTGGGACTAACCCTAACCCTAACCCTGCAGATGGAGGGCTGGGACTAACCCTAACCCTAACCCTGCAGATGGAGGGCTGGGACTAACCCTAACCCTAACCCTAACCCTGCAGATGGAGGGCTGGGACTAACCCTAACCCTAACCCTGCAGATGGAGGGCTGGGACTAACCCTAACCCAGCAGATGGAGGGCTGGGACTAACCCTAACCCTGCAGATGGAGGGGTGGGACTAACCCTAACCCTAACCCTGCAGATGGAGGGCTGGGACTAACCCTAACCCTAACCCTGCAGATGGAGGGCTGGGACTAACCCTAACCCTAACCCTGCAGATGGAGGGCTGGGACTAACCCTAACCCTAACCCAGCAGATGGAGGGCTGGGACTAACCCTAACCCTGCAGATGGAGGGCTGGGACTAACCCTAACCCTGCAGATGGAGGGGTGGGACTAACCCTAACCCTGCAGATGGAGGGGTGGGACTAACCCTAACCCTGCAGATGGAGGGGTGGGACTAACCCTAGCCCTAACCCTAACCCTGCAGATGGAGGGGTGGGACTAACCCTAGCCCTAACCCTAACCCTGCAGATGGAGGGGTGGGACTAACCCTAGCCCTAACCCTAACCCTGCAGATGGAGGGCTGGGACTAACCCTAACCCTAACCCTGCAGATGGAGGGGTGGGACTAACCCTAACCCTGCAGATGGAGGGGTGGGACTAACCCTAACCCTGCAGATGGAGGGGTGGGACTAACCCTAACCCTGCAGATGGAGGGGTGGGACTAACCCTAACCCTGCAGATGGAGGGGTGGGACTAACCCTAACCCTAACCCTGCAGATGGAGGGGTGGGACTAACCCTAGCCCTAACCCTAACCCTGCAGATGGAGGGGTGGGACTAACCCTAGCCCTAACCCTAACCCTGCAGATGGAGGGGTGGGACTAACCCTAGCCCTAACCCTAACCCTGCAGATGGAGGGGTGGGACTAACCCTAGCCCTAACCCTAACCCTGCAGATGGAGGGGTGGGACTAACCCTAGCCCTAACCCAGCAGATGGAGGGCTGGGACTAACCCTAACCCTAACCCTGCAGATGGAGAGCTGGGACTAACCCTAGCCCTAGCCCTAACCCTAACCCTGCAGATGGAGGGGTGGGACTAACCCTAGCCCTAACCCTAACCCTGCAGATGGAGGGGTGGGACTAACCCTAGCCCTAACCCTAACCCTGCAGATGGAGGGGTGGGACTAACCCTAGCCCTAACACTAACCCTGCAGATGGAGGGCTGGGACTAACCCTAACCCTAACCCTAACCCTGCAGATGGAGGGCTGGGACTAACCCTAACCCTGCAGATGGAGGGCTGGGACTAACCCTAGCCCTAACACTAACCCTGCAGATGGAGGGGTGGGACTAACCCTAGCCCTAACACTAACCCTGCAGATGGAGGGCTGGGACTAACCCTAACCCTAACCCTAACCCTGCAGATGGAGGGCTGGGACAGACCCAGGTCATCACTGCTGCGCTGGTGTGTTTCCCCTGTTGTCAAATCCCTCAGTGTTGGGATGACTTTCATTTGGGTGGGGTTGCATTGTGGCGTTGGAGAAGTAAGAGCATCTGCAATGAGATCAACCACAAACAGGATTCCTGCACCATCCACACTGTAAAAAAAATCTGTAATTTAACAGAATTTTCACTGTTTATTTTACAGATTTTTTCCTGTATTTTTAAGATACAGGAAAATATCAATGAAATGACAAAAACAGACTGTGATTTTACATGTCAAATGTAAAATAACAAATAAATAAAACTATAACTGTGAATAACCGTAAAATTTCCATTTTTTTAAAAGAATTTTTTTCTTTTTTCACAGAAAAATACAGTTAAAATACATTTGCAAATGTATCATAATTTCACAAATATTTCTTTTCCATTTATGAGATTAAACTGTTAATTTAAAGTTTATTACTGTAAATAAAATAAAATCAAACGAGATGAAATTACTGACAATTATCCACAAAAGAAGTATTTGTTCTGTCAGTTGAACCAGACTTGTTTGTTAATTGACAAATATCTTGTGTAATTACAGGAGGTTTCACAACAAAAATGTTGAATAAATGTATTTTTGTGAATGTATAACATGTATAAGCACTGATAAACTGTCCAAATACAGTTTTTATCAATGGATTGGACAACTGAGTCTCACTGAAAATTATTTATATATATATTTATAGGGAATTGGATTGTTTTAATACATGTAAATATTCTTTATTAAACATTAAAAAGTCAAAAAAAAAAAGGAAAATCTCATGTAAAGTTAGGGCAAAAAACTGTATTTTAATCATGGAAAATTACTGTATTTTTATGAGATGGTTATTTTCCGTTATTTAACAGTATTTTTTCAGCACCCCTGCTGCTGGAATAATACTTTTTTTTTTAACTTTTTTTTTTTTTTTTTTTTTTTTAAACAGTGCAATCTGTAGCGTGTAATGAATTCCCTGTCCTCCAGTGTTTGCAGAATCTCCCTCCTGCCTCTTCCATTTGGTCCTCTGCTTAAGGAACTCCTCTTCCCCTTAAAAGTCCTCTTCCTGCTCTGAACAGATCTGACCTTAGGAGCTCTCTTAAAGGCTAAGGTTCTTTAGGAATAGCTTTGATCTTTATTGGGATCTACTCTTAATTTTTAGGGGAAATTCTAAGAAAACATCATGATTCTAAGAATTTTCTTATTATTTGGGCACTAGGAGCAACTCTGCACTAAGAATCTGTAGGACTACAGGCCCTGGTCTGTCAGTATCTGATGATCTGCAGTTCTGAAGAAGTTCAACAGGAACATGAGAAAATAAAAAGACCATAATTCAGCATCTGTGAATGAATGAATGAATGAATGAATGAATTAAATCTTTATTTCGAACATGTAGACAGTGAAAAAAAAAACAAAAATGAACCAACAAAATATAAATACTGGCACATAAATAATTGATAAGCAAACAAACCACAATAAATAAGTAAATAAATAAATAAATAAATAAATGTAATAATAAATAATGAATAATAATATTAATAAAAATAAGATAAATAAAACAAATGAAATGGAATTATACATGCTCGAAAAGGAGTAGGAAGAAGTAAAAGCTTATATACTCCTACCCCCAATATCTATTCCTTATGATCACTATATAGCAATTATTATTTTGTATGAATATTAAAATAATAATAATAGTATAACAATAGCACACATCCTTTTTCCTATATACGCTAATATGATAATACCCATTTACAACTTATCCTACCAGATATTAATAAAAACTAAAAAAACAAACAAAAAAGCACATACGTGTATAATATAAATACATATAATATTCTATATTGTCCTCTATAGTAATATAGTAATAATATATTCATATATTCATATTTAAACTAGATATTATCAGCACATATGTGTCAATGCCCCACTATGAAAAACCACCAGATCCCCCCCTTCAGGTCCTTTCTTCTCTGTATTTAGTAAAAATCATTTGTTTGTATTTGTTTTTAAACTGTTGGATGTTTGGACATTGTTTCAGCTCCACACTCAGTCTGTTCCATAGTCTAACACCATTATTGGATAAACAGAATCTTCTCTTTGTGGTTCGACATCTTTGTATCTTAAAATGTGTCATTTCTCTTCATTTATCCCCTCTTTCTCTTTCCTGAAACATTTTCTGTAAATGCTTTGGTAATAGATTCTTTCTGGCTTTGTACAGAAATTGTGCTGTTTGGAATTCAACCATATTAAATTTTATTATTTTAGACTTTACAAAAAGTGGATTGTGGATTATCCTGATAGCTCTTTTTTGCAGGATGAAAAGTGGATCTGGTGAGCTTTTGTATGTACTGCCCCACACCTCTGTGCAGTAATTTAGGGTAAAACCAGTAAGATTAATATGAAACTGAACAGAATGGACCATCAGTTAAAGCTCTCAGGATACAAGGAAGTAAAAAAAAAAGACGAACATTTCATTGTTGTGTTTTCAGTTGTCGTCCTTTTTCACGACATAAAAACTCTGGATGTGTTGATACTTTCGATGCTGTTTCTGGGACATGATAATGGAGACTCCTTTCAGGTCGCAGCTGCCAGTGCATACAAAGTTCATAGAAGTTGCGCAACAAAAGCTCATGAGGCCTCAAGTGGGAGGGAAAGTACTTCAGCGCTGCAGCCAAAGGGGCGGGGCCTCTCCTGGCTCCGCTGTCCCACCCCTGACCCATGCACTGCAGATAAAAGCCTTCAAACCAACAGCAGCGTCTCTAAAACAGGCTGTTCTTCATCCACTCCGGTCTTCTCTGTTCCTTTGAGTTGTGGTTCTGTGCAGGACGTGGTCATGGCTGCAGAAGTGAAGCAGACCTGCTACGAGGGCAGCTGCGTCCAGAGCTTCCAGTTCTACTTGGAACATTCAGGAGAACACCAGGCCATTGTGCAGTTCGCTCATGACATCCTGCCCGGAGAATTAAAAAGGTAAATAAGGACATCTGAGTCCTTTTATGTGTTAAACAGGTGTGTATGTGTCTGTGCAGCTCGAAGAAACTGAACAAGTGACCGAATAATGAGTCAGAAGAAGAAACTTTTCACATGCTTTTTCAAAACTGACGACAGAGCTGATATAATGACTGCGCAGGAGAAAAAATACATAAATAAGATACTTCTTTGTCTGTAGGAGGTATGTTTATGTCTTTGTGCAGCTCAAAAAATGATTATTGATCTAATAATGAGTATTACGTCTATGATAAGCCTTTCCATCTGAGTCAGAACGGTACCAGAGCTGATATACTGACTGTGTAGAAGAAAAAATACATAAAATGATCCCTTCTTTGTCTGTAAACAGGTGTGTGTATGTGTCTGTGCAGCTCAAAAAAAACAGAACCACTGACCGAATAATGAGTCAGAAGAAGAAACTTTTCAAATGCATTTTCAAAACTGACGACAGAGCTGATATAATGACTGCGCAGGAGAAAAAATACATGAATAAGACACTTCTTTGTCTGTAAACAGGTATGTTTATGTGTCTTTGCAGCTCAAATAAACGACTATTGGTCTAATGAGTATGAAGTCTATAATAAGCTTTTCCATCGGAGTCAGAACCGGTACCAGAGCTGATATAATGACTCTACTGGATAAATGATTCTATTTGTCCTTCTGTTCATTTCCTACATCCACTAATGACCTGACCTGAACTGGACTGGACTGGGTGGGTTTTATGAATGGCTCCATGTCCTCGTAGTCCGTCCTCCTCAGTGTGTCAGATGTAATATGAGGTCACTGTGGCTGAAGTCCAGGAGCTTCAGTTTTAAACAGCAGCTGAAATGAACTTATGCACTGATGTGATCTGTGCTCATGGTGTGATTCGTCTACTTCAGACTGAAGTCAGATTAAAGTGAACACAGAAAATATGAGGATGTTTCTAAGAAAACTGGTCCTAAAAACAGGACAGAGGGTTAAACATCCAAACAGATGTAGACGACTTATGGAGCAGGTTTGAGTCGATTTGAAAAAGAAATATTTACTGAGGAAAAAAAGAAACTATTTCTCAGATAAAACACTTTTTATTTTTAAACTTTATTTATAGAACTTTTCAACATTTATAGAAGTTTTCATTTCACAAGTTTCACATTTATAATTTCAAGCTTTGTATTCATAATACAAAGACTGACACTGGACATGCTGAACAGACAGAACCCAGGGGAAAAAAACCCACAAAAACAAAAAGGCAATACAAACAAGACACACAAAGACAGTCAAGACAGTGCATTCTGGTACCATTAAAGGAGGAAAGAACATAAATAAATAAATAAATGAAACAGGCCAATAACAATACAAACACCTAAAATGTTTTTAAAGTTCCAGGCCAGGCAACATATTCACACAGTGTAACAGAGGCTCCCATATTTAGTCAAATTTATTGATAGAGTTATTTAGGGTGCACCTAATTTTTTCTAACTTTATATTAAGCATGATGTCTCTAGATAAAACACATTTTTATATTATTTTACATTATATTTAATACACAAATCTGTATGTAACACGATCAAAAGGACACGAAAATTACACACTATTATTTTTTCTAATATCTCTTTATTCTCTCACAGGTGCATTTTTGGAATTGAACTAATGATTCAGAGCAGAGTGTTTGACAAAAATGACCGCTGTTGAAAAATCACTGTTGATTTATATGCGTTTAAATGTTCCGGTTCTGTATGTAACACCAGTGGACACTATGGGTTCCACACCAAACCTGGAATGAGACTGAGACTGATGCCAAACCCACATGTGTGGATTAGAAAAACCACTAGGATCCACACAGTGAACACAGTGTCTGTATTTAGAGTCTATAGAAGAGCATTTACACATGTTTACACATCTAATGCACTGACACCTAGGCAGATTTAATGTCCATATTTGGGTCCTATTTTTGGACCCAGTATTTGATTATAAATTCATTAATTATGGGATGGATCAGAGCAAGAATATAATTTTTGCACATTTGTCTGAGGTCATCATTAGGTCCATCCTGGGGGTAAATCTGTCTACATTTACCTTTGATTATTGGGTCTAAACAGATGGAACACTGACAGATACTAAATAAACCCAGTTTCACAGAAGCACCCAGATACAAGAGCAGAAACTGTGTTTCAGTGGAAGAGAACCAAGAAGCATCAGAAAACAGATCTGAAGCATCTACACTTTCAGACATTTTTAATTCTAATTCTCTGTTTATATAAATATTTATATAAAATACCAAATTTCTCATTTTCTTTTATATTTCATTTTAAATTTCACTTGTGTTTTTTTTTCTACCTGTCTTTTTCTTTGCACTTGTGTGTTGTATGTTTCTGCTGTTAACTGTGAAATATTCTCATGATGGGATCAATAAAGTCTTATCTTATAAAACACTACAATGTTTCCAAAAAAACCCCAAACTGGTATTATTGCCATACAGTCGCCTTCATATTGACACCAGGAGTTCAGAGTCCACATATTTATGGTTCAACTGTTGTGTTTGTTGTGTTGATGCAGAATTGGAGCAGGTAAAAGCAGCCTGGATGTACTGGGAGTGGGCAGTGGAGGAGGTAAATGACAACACACACACACACACACACACACACACACCTGTAGACTGGATGATGGGGGTTTAGTTTTAGGTTGATGAGACAGTTTTGTCTTTTAATCTGGTTACACTGACAGACAGGTCCAGTCCAGGAACAAACGGACAGTTGGTCCAGTCCAGGTTTTCTCATTGGATTCTGTTTATTATATGTTTATTATTATGTTTTTTTACTTTGACACATGCTCTTCAAAATAAGCTCTGGGACCATCTGGAATTTAGCCTCAAATTCAATATGGCCGTCAAAATTCCAATATGGCTGCCAAAATACCTCAAATGTTATCTGGAAGAAGCTCATTGGATGAAACTTCCATTTTTTTCATGGTACATAAAGTGAGTATATGACTGTAAAATAGAAGATAAACAAATTCCTTGATGCTGAAACTTGTCCCTAGAATAGTTTTTATAAATGTTGTAGAACATGAGAAACACCAACAAACGGATCCCGGATGTCGTCATTGGTGGCCATCTTGAATTTATGTCATGAGCTACAGATCTAATTTTGAATCTGATGATATATTTGGATTTCTGACCCCTGAAAACCCAAGGATAGACACCACATTTATATTTGCACGTCCACCAGACCAGGAGACAGAGCTATTTTCCAAACAGCATGGTGGGCCCGGCGGCCATATTGGATTGAACCATCAACGGCGTACTGCTGAGGCATCCGACAAACTATTTGGGTCATGTTTACTGGCTATTATCGTTACAAATTAGTGAGAAAAAATCAGCATTTCATCTAATTGGCTTCTTCCAGTTTTTTGTTTTTTTTGTTTTTTTACTTTGGAGGTATTTTGGCGACCATATTGGAATTTTGATGGCCATGTTGAATTTGAGTCAAAATTCCAGATGAAGAGCATGTGTCAAAGTATCAGAATCCAATGAGAAAACCTGGACTGGAAACAATGGTATGTTTTTTTCTGGGCCTGGACCAGTGTGTGAGCTCTGTCTGACGTCCACATGAAGGACTCACACCAAGTTAGAAAAACATGTGACAGTGGAGGTGTCGTAGAGCTGCAGGGAACTCTTCCCAGCTCTGAGCCAATAAAAGCCCATTGAATTCAACCTCCACTGTTTTCTCTGAAGGTCAGATAGACATGTCTGACCTTCTGTTTGTGGTGGATTCATTCACCCAGGATGAGTCACAGACCATGTGTTCATGTACAGCATCTACAGCCACTCAGGGCTCTCCTCAAATACTCATCAGTCTTTAACTCTTTCATGACCCACAGTTGAACTGATGTTCCAAAGGGTTCTAAAGGTACTGTAGTCCAAACCACATGGGTCCAGTCTGTACAGACCCTCAGACAGACAGTGAACTAAAGGACCATCTGAGTTGGAGAATGTGGACTGATCTGGGATCTGCTACGGTGAACCTCCTCAGACCCACACATGGGTTTACTGTCCTCGACTAGACAAGAGGTTCACAGATTTAGACAAAACAAACAAACAACTGTCCACCATAAAGGACATTCCATTAAAAATGTGTAAAAATGCATCTGAATAAACTGCTGCATCATGATGTTTCCAATATCAGTAATTATTTAATTTAAATAAACCTAAACTGGTCCTTTCCTGGGTCTGAGGAGGTTCAATATCTTCTGAATAAAACCATATTTTTAAAAAATTCAAAGTGCATTTAAACTTTAGCCTAATTTTGAGAAATAGAATCAATCTAAAAAAATCTAGATACTTTTTTTTTTCAGAATTCATATATTAAAGGGTTAAATATAAAGCAGCTTTTTTTATTCCTAGCCAACATGTTGGTAAAAGTAAGATATAATTAAAGGCATTTCCAGGGGATATGTCAGAGTCATGTAAAGCCCATCATCCAAATATAGTTTCAGATAATAAACTGCAGTAAAGAAAGTCCTTCTACTGTGTAAGAATGTGAATTTAAGTGGAAATATTTAACCACCAGGATCTGATCATAAAAGTCCAATCATGACAAATCCAAATGGACTATTGGGTCTGATCCAACACCTATAAAACTGATTCAACCAAAGGTTCATTTCCTTATTCCACTGTTACTCAGTAGCTTTACTTATTTAAGGCCTTCATTGTCCGACATGATCAGGGTGTTTCCTCTTCACCCAAATAAAAATTCCAGACTTTTGAAGACTTTCAAAGCCCTGACGATAAAACGATAAAACTGAAGTAGGAACAGTTTGTCCTTGTCTCCCTCTGTTTGTCTCATAATAATGAAGTCAAATGAACCTGAACTAAGTTAACAGCGGTTAGCACTGGCTCCTCCCATCAAGAAGGACCTGGATCTAAGTCCAGACTTAGATCCTTTCATGGATTAAGTGGTTTGGAAAATGAATGAATGAAGTTCAGAGTGTTCTCATATTTGTTGTATTTACAAGTACACACTGAGACTTTAGGGTGTGTCTTTAAAGCAGTGAGGTCATGTGACTGGAGGATGTGAGGTCATGTGACTGGAGGTTGTGAGGTCATGTGACTGGAGGATGTGACTGTTTGTGTGTTGGTTCCAGGGCAGGTGGACGTGCAGATGCTCACCCTCCTGCAGTCGGCCTTCCCTTCTGTTCCTGTTACTGCAGACATCGTGGAGGGCAGCGGTCCACTCACAGACGGATTCAAAGGTTCTCATTTATGTTCTCATGTTTCTGTCTGTTCTCCAAATGTTTTTGATCAAACCTGTTACCATGGTGATGATCAGAATCCCCATCATCTTCATTATACATGTTGAAAGTCCTCTCCACAGTATTGGGCCGTCTGCCTGTTTACACCTGAACTTTAATGACTCCATCTGACCGTAGGGTTCCATATGCACATGTTGCATCATTTGGAGCCAAAACAGCTTCAAGTCTTAAGGTTTCCACAAGGTTTAGGAGCGTTTTCATGGGAATGTTTGACCATTACTGTAGAAGTGCATTTGTGAGGTCCGGACCTGATGGAAGACCTGGTTCATAGTCCCCACTAGAGTTCATCCCAAAGGTGTTTCATGAGGTTTAGGTCTGGATTCTGCAGGTCAGTCCAGTTCCTCCACACCAGACTCACTCATCCATGTCTTTATGGAAGTTACTTTGTTCACTGGTGTCAGTCATGTTGGAACAGGGAAGAACAAACCCAAAACTGTTCCCACAAAGTTTGGAACATGAAACTGTCCAAAGTGTCTGGTTCTGCTGAAGCATTAAAGGTGGAGTATGAGATCTTAGAAAAACGGTTCAAGCAAGCTACAGTTTGAAAATACTCAATTCAAAAGTCCAAACCCCTTTCTTCAGACGTCCCTCCGAAGCCACGCCTCCAGAGTATTGGCACACACAAGGTTTGTTCCCGAGGGTTCATGAGTGCTGTGTAACACGTAGCCCAATGATCTCAAAAAACCACAGTTATGTTTGTTGAATGGATCATTGTTCCAGATTTTTCCATTTTTCTTCCCCAGAAAAGTGACTTTGCTGATTCCTGGACAACGTCTACGTGTGTGCAAAGTACTAAAATCAGTGACTCTTTCACTACTCCATTTAGGCTGCTTACCAGAGGGGGGGTCACGTAATTTAAGTTTAACTCACCAGTTACGTTTTGGATGGACGGACCAAACCAGGAGAAATGGAAGAACTCACCAAAAAAGAAGGTTTGAGGTTTTAAAAAGTTCAAACAACAGCTTGGTTTATTGCTTCAGGCAAAAGTTACAAAAAAAATCTAGCATCACACACACATTTCGTCACAGAGAGAAAAAGAAAAAAGCTGCCAATAAAGAGTTTCCTTTATTACTTTTTCTAGTCTTTAGTGACTCTGGACACTCCCATTATTCAATGACATCATCTGTCGTCTGCTTGTTATTGGTTAATGGTAGTTACTGGGCAGAACATGTCAGTCACTCCATCAGCTAATTCTAAGAAAAGCACATGCTTTTGCATGTGCACAGCTTTAGCTTTGCAACTGCACTGTTAGGCTAGCATGTCTGGACCACAAAAATCCCCTAGTTTGTATTCAGGTTTTTCTGCTGGACTCTCTTTACCACAGCTACCTTCTAAAGCTGTAAAATTAGATCTTTTAGGTCGAATCTGACCTCTGCTCTGAGTTCAGCTCAGACAGGTGTGAGTTCATCTAAACTACACACATGAACCAAACCTGACTGTTCAGTACCTCTAAAAGAAAAATACAAGATACAGTTGGAAAATAGAACTCAGAATATAACTGAAGACTTGCAAAAATAAAAAAAACTCTTCAAGCAAAACAACTTGTAACATTACATTTTTCATCCCCCAGTTTGGTTCATGATGTATGATTTATGATGTTCATCCAACGTGTCTTTAGAGCCAGATTTAAAGTCACACATTCAACTCCCATTTAATACGATTTGTGTCACAGCTGCACAGCAACAATTCGCCGGCGGAGGCTCTGTTCTGTCCCCAGCTCTGACGCCGTCTACGGTCCGGCCCGGCCACAGCTCCGTCTCCTACACAGGCACAGGCTCTGACACCGACTCTGGCCCCGGCTGAGCCTCCTGCTGGTGCATCCATGCATACCTCCTTCAGTCTCCTGTAACCCCCCCACTCTTCCAGAACAGTCCCAGTTCAGACCTATGGGACTAACGTTCCATTTCCTACTGGTTTATGTTGTGACTAAACAGTTTACTGGTGAACCTTCCATCCTAATAGAACTAATATAACCAGGTTCTGGCTTCACTTCCTGTACAAGCGCTTCCTTTGGGAACGCTCGATTCCTGCTCAAAGAGGGGCACGAACAGAGGGGGGAGGGGCCAATGGCAGTTGAGTTTGATAGACATATCACTGTTCAATCATTTCCAGTGGATGCTAAAAATGATTGGATGGTGTTTTTTCAGTCCTGTCTGTTCCACAGGTGACTGATTTTTTTTTAAATTTTTGTGTTAGAGCATTTAATTAATTAGTTGTAATCGGAGTGTGAAGGGGATTTTAAGGAATAGAGTAAAAAATGCTCCAGGAAAACACCTCAGAGCCCACCTTTAACAGTTCCTTTCACTGGGACTAAAGGGTCAAGTCCAACCCCTGAAAAAAGACCAGACCAAGGCTCCTGTAGTCCAACGGCATGTTTAAAGACATTAACTGACATTTGTTTGACCTTTCAAGGTCAAAGGTCATGGTACCAAATTAAAGCCCATATGTGACTTCCTATCTATTATCAATAGAAATTAGATCAATATCTGCAGCTGTTTTAAAGTTATAACTCTTTGAAATGTGTCCCATTATAAACCAATGGAGATTTGGAAGGTTTAAAAAATTCAAAAATCGCTATTTCCCAATTCTTTGAACAAACTGGGTAGACCTCACCCCAAAGATGTTCCACAACAAGTATTAAGTCATTCTAACTGATAGTTTTGGAAAAGGAGATTCTTGAAAAATTGTTTATGGACGTACGACATCTGATCCCAGTCGTCCATCAGACCTTCGCTGTCTTCATGATCTCGCTGTAGCCAAATCCTTTCTGACCAGTGTAACCAGTCCTGTTTTCTTTTCCTCTTGTCTCTTTTCTGTCCACATCACAGCACTGATCGCCAAAACCCCCAACCTTCAGAAGATCCCATTTTCTTTCCATATCATGAAAAGTGAAGAGTATGAGACTCAAGTGAAAGCAAAAGGAGACGCGAAGAAGTTCGACTTCATTCACATGATTCAGGTACATTTGGTTTATACCTGTATAATGATGATGGTTTGGCCCAAATGATTTGGATTTGGAATAAACTAGGGATGCACGATAATTGTTTTTTTACAACCGATACCGATAACTTCCTGCTTCTCGTAACCGATACCGATACCAAACCCCAATAGTTCCAATGATTCCAGTTCTTTTCTTCTTATTTCCAGTCAGTGTTAAACTCCGTTAAACGTTCAGCGTTTTTGAATGTCCCTCTTCTTCTGCTGCTGTTGGAACAAAACAGACAAAACAACCACTGGATCTGGGTCTGGGTCTGGGTCTGGGTCTGGATCTGGATCTGAAAACCCTTTGACTGACAAACAGTGGACTGATCCACACCTCTGCTTCTGCTTCTTGTTGTTCTTAGTTTTTATGGCAGTTGCCAAGGCAACAACATGCACTGTGTACTGGTGAAATGCACCAAATCTAAACAATTTACATTTATTATTATGGGCTGTATTTATCAGTGTAAACTTTAATTATCAGAATTATCTGAATGACGTCATTTTTTTTAATATCAGATCAATAATTATCGATGCCAATAGTTCTTGTGCATCCCTAGAATAAACCATTTGTACGATATCAGTGACTCCCAAAGCCTCCTGTGGTTCCCTTTAACCCTGTACTGCACAAACCATATGTGTGTTTTCACCCAGAGGGTTAAAGTTTGTGTCCTTCCTTTGTAACTTGTTTGTTAAACAGATGATCTACTATGTGGAGGACCTTGCTGGATCCATTAAGTTCTTCCACAGCCTTTTGAAGGCCAACGGCAGGTTGATGATCATCGTCGAAGCAGGTGAATTTGTAATATTTGGTTGTTTAAATCTAAAATGTTCCATGATGGTTTTGTGATGTTTTCTAAAGAACACTTCTGTGCAGGAAGTCGTTAGAAGGCCAAGCGTTTTGTCTTTGTGTTTCCTGTCTGTGATCTTTCTTATGGATGGGAATCGAGAACCGGTTCTTTTTGAGAACCAGATCCCAGTAGCTCGATTCCTTGGAATCGTTTGCCTGCCTGCTTAACGATTCCGCCTTCGTTGCGCATGCGCGATGATGTCACATGTACGCTGCATTGTTTTGGTCAGAATGAAGACAACATGGTGTTGAGGCAGAAACGGTCTAAACAGACCACACCAGGTCCAAACAGACCACACCAGGTCTAAACAGACCACACCAGGTCCAAACAGACCACACCAGGTCCAAACAGACCACACCAGGTCTAAACAGACCACACCAGGTCCAAATAGACCACACCAGGTCTAAACAGACCACACCAGGTCCAAATAGACCACACCAGGTCTAAACAGACCACACCAGGTCCAAACAGACCACACCAGGTCTAAACAGACCACACCAGGTCCAAATAGACCACACCAGGTCTAAACAGACCACACCAGGTCCAAACAGACCACACCAGGTCCAAACAGACCACACCAGGTCTAAACAGACCACACCAGGTCCAAACAGACCACACCAGGTCTAAACAGACCACACCAGGTCCAAACAGACCACACCAGGTCCAAACAGACCACACCAGGTCTAAACAGACCACACCAGGTCCAAATAGACCACACCAGGTCTAAACAGACCACACCAGGTCCAAATAGACCACACCAGGTCTAAACAGACCACACCAGGTCCAAACAGACCACACCAGGTCTAAACAGACCACACCAGGTCCAAATAGACCACACCAGGTCTAAACAGACCACACCAGGTCCAAACAGACCACACCAGGTCCAAACAGACCACACCAGGTCTAAACAGACCACACCAGGTCCAAACAGACCACACCAGGTCTAAACAGACCACACCAGGTCCAAACAGACCACACCAGGTCTAAACAGACCACACCAGGTCCAAATAGACCACACCAGGTCCAAACAGACCACACCAGGTCTAAACAGACCACACCAGGTCTAAACAGACCACACCAGGTCCAAACAGACCACACCAGGTCCAAACAGACCACACCAGGTCTAAACAGACCACACCAGGTCCAAACAGACCACACCAGGTCCAAACAGACCACACCAGGTCTAAACAGACCACACCAGGTCCAAATAGACCACACCAGGTCCAAATAGACCACACCAGGTCTAAACAGACCACACCAGGTCCAAACAGACCACACCAGGTCTAAACAGACCACACCAGGTCCAAATAGACCACACCAGGTCCAAACAGACCACACCAGGTCCAAATAGACCACACCAGGTCTAAACAGACCACACCAGGTCCAAATAGACCACACCAGGTCTAAACAGACCACACCAGGTCTAAACAGACCACACCAGGTCCAAATAGACCACACCAGGTCTAAACAGACCACACCAGGTCCAAATAGACCACACCAGGTCTAAACAGACCACACCAGGTCCAAATAGACCACACCAGGTCTAAACAGACCACACCAGGTCTAAACAGACCACACCAGGTCCAAACAGACCACACCAGGTCCAGCTGAACTCTGTCAAAGCTTCCATTTCTTCTAAAGGTGGAATCCCTCCAGTCTGTTCAAACATTTGTCCACAGTATGTGATTCATTTACAGGAATGTCACATATTTGATTCTCTACTCAGCGGTGCTTGTGAATGTAGCGGCAGAGTGAACACCAGGCCGTCATCTGGGCCCAGTTCTGGTTCCGGTGCGGTCAACAAACGTTGTGTCCCCTCAAATACAAGTTTCTGAAGGTAGAGGAAAGGAAATGAGGTGCACAACAACAGGAGACAAGCCAAGCTGAGTCGAACTGGTTTCACGTAGTGGAAATGCAGCAATAGAGGAATTAGTAGAGTCTGTAGTTTCACTTTCACTACTATTATTAGTTCATACTGTATATGCTCTGTTTTCTGTGCAGATGGAAGTATAACAGACAGTTAATGCAAACACACCCGTTTGTACTCTTTTATTCCTTCACCCAATGAGAATTGATAAGGAATCGGCTCGATAAGCAAAATCGATAATGGAATCGGAATCGTTAAATTCTGATCGATTCCCATCCCTAATCTTTCTATTTCCTGTTGTGGTCTTCTCCAGCCAACGGAGGCTGGGACATCCTGTGGAAGACGTACGCCAAAGAGCTGTGCACCGGCGCCATCACAGATTACCGCTCATCAGCACAGGTTGTGGAGTGTGTGAAGAGTCTGGGCCTAAAATACGAGGAACACGTCATCTCCCACAGCTTCGACATCTCTGAATGTTTCAGTCCCAGCAGCGACACCGGAGCTCGGCTGCTGAACTTCATGACGGCGCAGGAGAACTTCCAACAGTCGTTCAGCCCAGAGGTTAGAGCAGGAATATTAGAGCTCCTGAAGAACAAGTGCAGCGTTCAAAAAGATGACAAGATTCTGTTCAACGGCAGCCTGGTCGCTATACTCATTCATGCCTGAGCAAGTGTCTGGAAAATATGAGCATGAATTCAATGTTTTCTTCTTTCATTCAATCAAAAGCACAGTTTTACAGATGTATTGAACACGGCAGTAACAGTAAACCACAAAAACCACAATTAATTTCGGTTAATGGATTACCGTGTCAGAAATCTTTATAATTGATACACCAGGTACTCTTTTCGCGTTGCCCCGACTTAAACTGCGTGTCCGTGCGAAACACATGACTGTCGGTGTTCCTCCACCTTACTCCAGTTCTACGTAAAATGGAGTCCGGCTCAAATCCGGGCTGCTCCAAAGGGGGGTCGCTTTATTCAAATGTTTAACTCACCAGTTATGTTTCAGATGGAATCAAAACAGGAGAAATGAAGAATTCACCAAAAAGAAGGGTTGAGGTTTAAAAAGTTAAAACAAAGCTTGATTTATTGCTTCAGGCAAAAATAGAAAAAGTTACAAAAAAGAAAGAAGTCAGTTATCAATTAGTATCTCACAAACACATTATTTGTCTCTACCCAGGAAAATCTTCTTCATTATGTTTTATAGTCTTCAGTCACTCTTTGAAGACTTCCCATCGTTTAGTTATTCCCATATTTGGCTACATAAATTCAGCATTCACATATGATTGGTTGAACAATTGTTGCTGGGTAAAAAACGTCACAGACATACGTCAATAACTCCACGTGAGCTAACTCTAAGAAAAACCACATTTGAACGTTCACCTGAGTTAATCACACTTTGGTTTGACATTTGCACCAATAATTCATCTCACACTGCATAGTTTAACCACAAAGAGTTTCAGGAAGTACACTCTTGCACAACTAGGCTAGCATTTCTTGACCACAGAACGTCCCTTTTAAGTTCATAACCCAGATTAACTCAGCTCGCCTTAACCACAGTTTTACCAAATCTACAAAACAGACACTTTTACTTAGAATCGGACCTTTTCTCCAAGTTCAGCACACACAGGTGTTAGTTTCAACACAACACACGACCCGGACCTTTCACTGTTCAGTACACATGAAATAAAATACAAAATACAGATGCAAAATATAAATCAGAATTTAACAACTTAGGTTTGCAAAATAAAATCCTTATGATGGTCATGTGACATCTTAGAGCACAGGTGTCAAACATGCGTCCCGGGGGCCAAAACCGGCCCGCCTAAGGTTCCAGTCTGGCCCGCGAGATGAATGTACGAAGTGCAAAATGCAAAAATTACCCTGAAGATATTAACAGTCAAGGGCATCAAACTCAAAAATAACAGCAGAATAACCTAGAAATAATGACTCCAAATTTTCTTCTTGCTTTAATGTGAGAAAAATATATTATGCCTCTAAATAATGACAACACCATTTTTTTTTTCTTTGATTTATTGCAAAGAACATTCAATTCTGATCTCCTTTAACAATAAAATGTCAATAACCTGAACAAATATGAACAACCTGGAATGTCTAAAGAAAAATAAGTGCAATTTTAACAATATTCTGCCTGTTTTGTGCCTTGGTAGATCTGTGCACATGTAGAAATCATAAATTGAGGCATAATATTAATAAAATTGTATTCATTTTTCTTCATAAATTTCAGTTTTTTCCAGTTATTCACATCTTTTTGTTTTGGATAGAAATAGTTTCATCATTTAATGTTATTTTTTGCACTAAAATTTTGGAGTTGTCATTATTTATAGGCTATTCTGCTATTATTTTACTGGTCCGGCCCACTGCAGATCAAACTGGGCTGAATGTGGAACCTGGAAGAAAATGAGTTTGAGAGCCGTGTCTTAGAGCAAGACCAGCGTGTTTCAGATGCAAAGCTTACGTCACAGATATGTGATACATGTATGTCTTTAAACCATTTAACAGAGCAGTTCACTGTAAGTTTAATACAATAAAATCAGTTCCTATCAGATTCAAATTAATCACAGATGGTTCCTGACTTACTAAACTTACCCAAACCCTGAGTCCACAGAACGTTTAATGGATTTTATGGACCTTTTTTCAAACGTGTGCAGCTATGGCCTTACCTTCAACACTGCAGAGATGAATATGAAGCACTTTATATTTTAGCGACCAAAATACTGAAATGATACAAAGGAGATTTTCAGTAATAAATGACCAAAATTTTTTTTTATTTTTTTTTTTTACAAAATGACATATTTCCAAGTCTAATCCCATGACACATTTATTTGGCTTCCATCTCCCAAAAGTACACTCACACATTTGGGTTCAGAACTTTCATCACAGAGTTTGACAAACACCAGATCAGTTCAGTAGAACAGACAGGAGCAGGTTAGACCCAGTCCCAGTCCTAGTCCTGGTCCCGGTCCTAGTCCTTGTCCTGGTCCCGGTCCCAGTCCTAGTCCCGGTCCCAGTCCCGGTCCCAGTTCTAGTCCTGGTCCCAGTCCTAGTCCCGGTCCCAGTCCTAGTCCCGGTCCCAGTCCTAGTCCCGGTCCTAGTCCTGGTCCCAGTCCCAGTCCTAGTCCTAGTCCTGGTCCCGGTCCCAGTCCTAGTCCTGGTCCCAGTCCCGGTCCTAGTCCCGGTCCTAGTCCCGGTCCTAGTCCCGGTCCTAGTCCTGGTCCCAGTCCCAGTCCTAGTCCTGGTCCCGGTCCCAGTCCTAGTCCTGGTCCCAGTCCCGGTCCCGGTCCCGGTCCTAGTCCCGGTCCCAGTCCCAGTCCCAGTCCCAGTCCCAGTCCTGCATGGACATGTGCATCGCTCTGAGCCTCCTCAGGTTCAAATAAAGCTGAATTCACTTGTTTCTGAGCCTTGGTTTTTATTTCTGTTTTTCTACTTCTGTACTCCACGGTGACAAACAGATCTGTGGGTGAATCTGATTCATTCTGTCTGTTATTATGAAACAGAACTAGTTTAGAGTCACATTAACCCAGAAAGACCCAGGTTGACTTTTGTGTCGGTTCCCAAATTAATTTTTCTCTATCCAACTATTCCCAAATGATTTATCACAGTTTTATTCTAATATTATCCTCTGTATTTCGTATTTTTTCAGTGAAAATCACATATTTTCCTATATTTAATTCACTGATCCTGTAGATGTTCATTAAAGCTCAGATTACAGTTGATGGTTCTTCTGTCAGAAACAGATCCAACTGAATAAACAGTGTCTGTTTCAGTCCAGTGTGTCCATCCACTGGCACTGATCCAACTGCATGGGTTTATTTTTTTTATTTTTTTTCAATTTTGTTCAGTTTGTGGCTTATTTTCTCTGTGTCACTTATTATTTTGTTGGTTTATTCTTCATTTTTGTTAATTTTATTGAACACTTTGGTTGTTTTTGTTCATTTTGTTGCTTATTTTATCCTTTTTGATGTAGTTTTTTCTTTTTATTTAGGATTTTGTGAAGTTTTTATTCATTTTTGTTCACTTTTTTAAATTATTCAATATACATAAACCCAGTGTGTCCATCCACTGGCATTGATCCAACTCCTGGTGAATCAATGTTGAAGAAGATGATGGTGTTTCCATGGTAACTACGGAGCCTCTGAACGTCCAAATATGGTCATAACTGATGACCATGAAAAGATGAAGAACTGACCCTGGACTAATGAATGAGTGAAGGAGAAGTTTCCATGTGAATCCAGCTCCGCCAAAGGTACTGCACACAATTATTATTATTACCTGTTGTGATCACTTTGTGTGCGTGTTTGTTTGTTTGTTTGTTTGTTAGCAAGATAATTCAAAAGTTATGGACAGATTTTCACAAAATTTTCAGTAAATGTTGGTACTGGCACAAGGAAGAAATGAGTACATTTTGGTGGTGATCGGGGGGGGGGGTTGTCGGATTGTTGTGTTCTTGACACTTTTTTGACCGTGTTGAGGAGACAGGAGCCGACTAATCAGACAGACTACCTTTTCTGTCGATAATCGTCAGTCGTGTTGGTGAGTCTTCACTTTTACAAACCCTGGAGAAAATAGTCAGTTCCCTGATAAAAGGTTAATTTACAACAAAAACATCAGCTGTTCTCAGGTACAGATTCAAACTGAGTGGAATCCATTCATAACTGACTCCAAACATGCAGAACAGGCTCAGTCTCTGTTTTTGCCTTCATTTCTGCAACTTTGAACTTCATTTGAAGCATCAGCCTTATTGACCGACCAAAAGTACAGAAACAATATGAAGCAGATTGGTATTTATTTATTTATTTATTTATTTATTTTTCGGGACAGTGCATATTAATGAACACCTCCAACAGTGTCAGCTGTACATCTGTCAGATTGTAGCAGCAGTGCTCATTTCCATCTGTAGTCCCTGGGCAGGTGATTAGGAAGACAGCTGACAAAAAGACAAAACATCCTAAAAACCCACAGAACAACAACAGTGAGAACGATCTACTGATGGAACCAGGTTTGGTTTTCCTTCATCCAGTGTTTCAGTTGTGATTTGAAGGAGGCAGATGACTGGGAGTCTGTTTACTGGTAAACTGTTCCAGTGTTCAGTTCCAGTGACTGACAGTGTGGTTTGTCCAACAGTAGTGCACCTGCGTGGCCCCTCCCACTCTCCTCCAGTGGTGGCCCCTCCCACTGACAGAGCAGTGGCCCCTCCCACTGAAAGACCAGGATTTGATCAAATCTGTCAAAGGAGGAGGGGCCAGTGCAGGCAAGACTTGACATATCAGGCAAGCATTTTTAAAATTCACAAAATTATTAAAATTAATAACCTTATATTGCTCTAAAACAATGCAATGGTGGAAATTAAATGTTTTTTTTTTGTCAAATATTTTTTATGGCCTTTGAAAAAAGTGATTCTGTGGGTTTGAGTGTTGTGCCAGCAGCAGGTGACCAGGAAGTTCTACAGGATTCAATGGGAAAGAAAACCATAGAGCACAGGTGTCAAACATGTGGCCCGGGGGCCAAATCCGGCCCACCAAAGGGTCCAGTCTGGCCCCTGGGATAAATTTGTGAAAAACTGCAAAAATTACACTGAAGAAATTAACAATCAGTGGTGTCAAAATCATTTTATTTCAGGTTCCACATACACACACATACAGTCCAATTAGATTTTAAGTGGATCAGAACCAGTCAAATATAATAATAACCTATAAATAATGACAACCCCAAATTTTCTTTGTTTTTTGGTGGAAAAAAAAAGTAAAATTACATGAAAATGTTTCCATTACCAAACTATACTTTTACAAAAAATGTGAATAACCTGAACAAATATGAACAAACGGAAATGTCTGAAGAAAAGTAAATGCAGTTTTTCCAATATTCTGTCTGTTATTAAATGTTTTGTGTGATTGTAACGCACATGTGTAAATGATAAACTGGTAAACTGAGGCAGAATATTGTTAAAATTGCACTTGTTTTTCTTAAGACAATTCAAGTTGTTCATGTTATTCAGATTTTTAAGGAAACTTTATAGACGTAAACCTGATCATAATATAATTTGACCATTTTTACTGTTATTATTGTACTGGTTCGGCCCACTGCAGATCAAACTGGGCTGAATGTGGAACTGAACTAACAGGAGTTTGACAGAACTGCCACAGAGTGAAAAACATCTGAGCAGCATGAAGGGTCAAAAAGGGTCTGACTTCTTTAAAACTGTGCACATTAAAATGGACTGTCTTCTTCAGTCACTTTATGTGTTGTTTAAATGTTAGTGTTGGGTCTAAGGTTTGGCAACTTTTTTTTTTTCTTTCAAAAAAAAGAAACTTATTCCCAGTCAAATCCCATTCCACATATTCATTTGGTTCATATCTGACTAAAAGTACGCTCACATTTTGGCCCAGACTTTTCACCACAGTTTCAGCTGATACGCAGACAGGGTTGGACACTAACGGACAGTGTTGTGTTGTTTGGACGGTTGGTTTGTGCTTCTGTGGTCTATTCATGGTAACAGACAGAGCTGGTGCGATGACAGCTGCTATAAAATGTGTGATGGTGTTTAAAAGACAGGAACTGTGCACCATGTGTGGACATTTTAGATTCTGGTGAAAGTTAATTTTAGCTTCGGTAAGAGCTGCTGGAATATGTGGAAGAGTTAAAGTCCAGCTGTTGTGTAACAAAAGGACAGACAGATGGACGAACCAGGACAGGAAGTCAACTGTGACCTGAAGGAAGGGTATCGACTGTACAAACAACTGAGCCCACAACAGAGTCTGAGCCAGAGTCCACACCAGGGGCATCAGTGCAACTTACACCCATCATTTAGCAGATAGGCAACTTTTTAGATTATTATTATTATTATTATTAATAAGCACATTTTTTAGTCTGGTTTCAGTAGAAGTGTGTTCTAGTGCATGACTGCCCCCTGCTGGTGAGAGTCTATAATAATAATAATAATAATGACGATAATAATGATGATGATAATAATAATAATGATAATGATAGTAATGATAATAATAAAAATAATAATAATGATAATAATGATGATGATGATGATAATAATAATGATAATAATAATAATAATGACAATAAAATAATAATAATGATGATGAAAATGATAATGATGATAATAATGATAACAATAATAATGACGATAATAATAATAATAATAATAACAGTAACAATAATAATAATAATAATAATAATAATAATAATACATTGAACCACTTCAGCCCATGTTTGGGAAACTGAACCTTTAATGTATTGATTTGTCTGTAATAAGACCTGAAAATGAATAAACTTCAAACACGAAAGTAAATGAATGGAGACATACGATACAGATTAGTTTCATTTCATCGTGTTTTAGTTCATAACAGTCGTCTGGAACAAGTTTAACCAAATATGTTTGTATATTTGCTCATCGCACAGGAACATGTGATGTTCAAAGGTTCATGAAGACGAAAAAACCTAAGTTTGACCAACGATCCTGGAGCCACGTCTGCATGTGCAGGTACTCGATTACAGTGTAAGGAAGACTTCCACTCTGTAGTTGTCAGAAAACACCTCCACATAAAAACAGTTCCTGACGCTGTCCTCTAGATGGAGCCAATACTTCAGTCATTTCAGAACAAACTAACCTATGAGGACACTTTAAATTCAGGGACAAACAGAAGACGAGAATTTTATTTAGTTCTAAATGTCAATGAAATAAACACGTCTGTTTTTGTCTTTAGGGTTAATTGTGTTCAAATTACCACCAGAAACACGTTCAAAAGGCTTCAGAGTTAGTTTTGAACCCAAAGTTGAAATATTTTTTAATTATTATAGTTGTTTTAAATGTTCTGCTTCTACATCTCTGGAATATTTGTCATGTTCTGACCATAAATGATCATTTTAAGATGACCGTCTGGTTTCTTCAACTCAGGAAGATAATGAAAAAGAAATATTGAGTCAGCATTTTCATCCTGATAGATTATGATTATTATTGTTAATATTCTTATAATGGTAACAGTAAAAGGAAGTCCATCAGAACGTGTATTCAGTGGTGTTAAATACAATAAAAGGAAATAAAACAATAAAAAAAGCAATTAAAGTCTAAAGCATTTCAAACAAGAACAATTATATAAAAAAAGAATAAATAATTAAATGAAAAATAATTGAATATCCTCAAGATAGAAGTGATGCAGAACTAAAACATATCCAATGTTTTGTCCATGTTCATAAACTCATTAATATAATCATCTTATATTTGGTGAATTTTGCACAAAGACGGAATGACTGCTGTTTGTAAAGTGACTGTTTTTAACCTCATGGTAAAACATCATATAAAAAGTCAGCGTATCTGTTCGAGGGTCCATCTGTGGAATAATCTGGAGCAAAACTTTAAAATGTGTTCTTCAATTTGTGCATTTAAAGGGAAAATATAGAACATTATCTGAAGAAGTGAATATCTGGTTATAACATAGAAGAATGAATAAAATATTATTGTAATTAATTATCATGATTAGGAAATATTATCACATTTATTAATGATTGTATTTGTAGTAAATATTTAAAGTGCATATAAATATTATAGTTTATATTAAAAAAAAAGGTTTATTATGTAAACCTGATTGTGTGTGAGGTGACTAAAAAAGTGTATGTGAATGGTTTGTACGGATGTTTGGTGTTCTTGTAAAAATATACAGAAAAAAATGTGTGTTATAGCAAAGCAAGCGGAATTAATTTAATTATCAGTTTTTAAAAAGGGGGTGGAGTCTATAAGTTATACTTCTGCAGCTCCTTTTTGAGCGCAGAAAAATTTAGTTTGACCATGTTGTATGGTTCTGTTATCTGATGATTCTATGTGTTCAAAATAAAAATAAACTAAAAAAATTAAAAAAAAAAAAAAAAAAAAACAATAAAACTACACTTACTAAGAAAAAATAAAAATAAAATTTAAACAACCAAAAAA
Source organism: Sphaeramia orbicularis (assembly GCF_902148855.1). NCBI lineage: Eukaryota > Metazoa > Chordata > Actinopteri > Kurtiformes > Apogonidae > Sphaeramia > Sphaeramia orbicularis. Next base: position 2,083,821 of record NC_043977.1, on the reverse strand, counting down.
GTAAATAAAAATAAACTAAAAAAAATAAAAATTAAACATAAATAAAACTAAACTAACTAAAAAATTTTTAAAAATACAACTACACTGACAAAAAAAATTAAAATAGAAATAAAACTACACTAACCTAAAAAAGTAAATAAAAATAAACTAAAAAAAAAAAAAAAAACATAAATAAAACTAAACTAAAAAAATTTTTTAAAAAATAAAACTACACTAACTAAAAAATAAAACTACACTAACTAAAAAAATGTAAATAAAAAAAACTAAACTAACTAAAAAAAAAACAAAAAACAAATAAAACAAAAAAAATAATAAAAAAAAAAACTACACAAAAAAAAAACAAAAAAACAAAACAACTATCTAAAAAAATAGAACATAAATAAAAGTAAACTAACTAAAACATAAATAAAACTACACTACCTAAAATGGTGGTTCAGTGACATCACTTTACATTCATCACATGATCATCTTATATTTTTTGCCTCTTTGGTTAAAAAACCTTCTGACATAAAATTAGACACTAACACGTGTTTCTGAGGTTTTGTCTGAAATAAACTCCGGCTCCATGAACACTTGGATGTTCAGTTTCACATTTATTGGCACATTTATAAGTAGAGTCATCCACTGCTACAGAACAAACTGCAACTGATTAACAGTCTTTAATCAGCACATTCAGAAGAACATCGAACATAACGAGTAAAAGAGTAAAAATTACATTAAAAAAGGGTTCCATTAGTTTACAAAAATAACCCTACATATGTTGATAATGGACTCTAAGCCCCGCCCCTCTACTTCCTGAACTTCAGGTGGGTTCTTTATTTCCTGTCTTTCATTATTGGACACTGATTAATCCAGGTGTGTCTGATTAATCAGTATCACAACAACAAGTAGCAGACACACCTGGATTAATCAGTGTCCAATAATGAAAGACAGGAAATAAAGAACCCACCTGAAGTTCAGGAAGTAGAGGGGCGGGGCTTAGAGTCCATTCAGGGTTCAGTGATTTTACACAGAAATCATCCACAGTTTATAATCAACGTATTTTCAACAGCAGCTCAAAACCTGTGAACTCCATTCTACACTCAAACTGTTGAAAGGGGTTCAAGGGGTGGGTGTGTTCTGGTACCAGACTGGTGGGTGTGTTCTGGTACCAGACCAGTTGGTGTTGGTGTGTTCTGGTACCAGACTGGTGGGTGTGTTCTGGTACCAGACCGGTGGGTGTGTTCTGGTACCGGACCGGTGGGTGTTGGTGTGTCCTGGTACTAGACCAGTTGGTGTTGGTGTGTTCTGGTACCAGACTGGTGGGTGTGTTCTGGTACCGGACCGGTGGGTGTTGGTGTGTTCTGGTACTAGACCAGTTGGTGTTGGTGTGTTCTGGTACCAGACCGGTGGGTGTTGGTGTGTCCTGGTACTAGACCAGTTGGTGTTGGTGTGTTCTGGTACCAGACTGGTGGGTGTGTTCTGGTACCAGACCGGTGGGTGTGTTCTGGTACCGGACCGGTGGGTGTTGGTGTGTTCTGGTACTAGACCAGTTGGTGTTGGTGTGTTCTGGTACCAGACCGGTGGGTGTTGGTGTGTTCTGGTACTAGACCAGTTGGTGTTGGTGTGTTCTGGTACTAGACCATTTGGTGTTGGTGTGTTCTGGTACCAGACTGGTGGGTGTGTTCTGGTACTAGACCAGTTGGTGTTGGTGTGTTCTGGTACCAGACCGGTGGGTGTTGGTGTGTCCTGGTACTAGACCAGTTGGTGTTGGTGTGTTCTGGTACCAGACTGGTGGGTGTGTTCTGGTACCGGACCGGTGGGTGTTGGTGTGTTCTGGTACCAGACCATTTGGTGTTGGTGTGTTCTGGTACTAGACCATTTGGTGTTGGTGTGTTCTGGTACCAGACCGGTGGGTGTGTTCTGGTACCAGACCGGTGGGTGTGTTCTGGTACCGGACCAGTGGGTGTTGGTGTGTTCTGGTACTAGACCAGTTGGTGTTGGTGTGTTCTGGTACCAGACTGGTGGGTGTGTTCTGGTACCGGACCGGTGGGTGTTGGTGTGTTCTGGTACTAGACCAGTTGGTGTTGGTGTGTTCTGGTACCAGACCGGTGGGTGTTGGTGTGTTCTGGTACTAGACCAGTTGGTGTTGGTGTGTTCTGGTACTAGACCAGTTGGTGTTGGTGTGTTCTGGTACTAGACCATTTGGTGTTGGTGTGTTCTGGTACCAGACTGGTGGGTGTGTTCTGGTACCAGACCAGTTGGTGTTGGTGTGTTCTGGTACCAGACTGGTGGGTGTGTTCTGGTACCAGACCGGTGGGTGTTGGTGTGTTCTGGTACCAGACCGCCCCCTCCTGGTGACAGTTGGAACATCAGTCCTACACAGAACCCCTTCCCAAAACTACTTCAACCACTCTACTGCTAATGCTAAAGCTGATGCTAATGCTAATGCTAATACTAAGGCTGATGCTAATGCTGATGCTAATGCTAATGTGACTACTGCTTGTGTGGGAGTGGATCCAGGACGATCACTCCCAGGTTGTTGTTGAACAGAACCCGTCCGTCGGACTCGGTGCTACAGTCAGGGTGTCGCAGCATGTCCAGGACGCCGGCCTTCAGCTCCGGCGCGGCGGTGCGGCTGAGTT
>NC_043977.1:2015519-2081184 GCF_902148855.1 Sphaeramia orbicularis | reverse complement strand
TTTATTGGTACAGGAGAGTTTGGAAATGGAAAGATTGTCAGAATTTAATGGTATTTTTTGCACTAAATAAAGTTGTCATTATTTATAGGCGTAGTGTAATATTTTTTTCACATCAAACCGAAAAGAAAATCTGCAGCCATTCTTTTGTGTGGTTCTTCTGCTGTTATTATTTGACTGTAGATCAGATTGGTCTGGATGTGGAACCCACACTAACATGAGTTCCACAGCCTGGACTGTGGAATTTTTGCATTTTGTAAATTCATCCCAGGGGCCGGATTGGAACCTTTGGTGGGCTGCATTTGGCCCTGGGGCCACATGTTTGACAGCCCTGGTTTAGGATCTGTCACGTAAAAACGCTTGGTTTCAACAATGAAAGGTCAAAGGTAAAGAGTGTCAGAAATAGAATCTCTTTATTGTCATTGTACAAGTACAATGAAACTGAGGTAGAATTCTCTAGTTTAGTGCAAGAAATTACAAGGCACGACAAATGACAGTGAGAAGGCACACTTATTTACATTAGAAAAAATAAAAGATAGAAGTACAACCAGGAATGTTTGTAAAAAAAATAATTATATATATATATATATATATATATATATATAATATATACATATATATATATATATATATACACATATATATATATATATATATATACACACACACACCACATATATATGTATGTATATAATATATATATATATATATTATATATATTATATATATATATATATATATACAGGGTGGGGAAGCAAATGTACACTGAACATTTAGTTTTTTTTCTCAGCAGACACTACGTCAGTTGTTTTGAACCCAAACATACTGATGTCATAATCATACCTACACTATTATCCATACCTTTTCAGAAACTTTTGCCCATATGAGTAATCAGGAAAGCAAACGTCAAAGAGTGTGTGATTTGCTGAATGCACTCGTCACACCAAAGGAGATTTCCAAAATAGTTGGAGTGTCCATAAAGACTGTTTATAATGGAAAGAAGAGAATGACTATGAGCAAAACTATTACCAGAAGTCTGGAAGATACTATTAAAGAAGAATGGGAGAAGTTGTCACCCCAATATTTGAGGAACACTTGTGCAAGTTTCAGGAAGCGTGTGAAGGCAGTTATTGAGAAAGAAGGAGGACACCTAGAATAAAAACATTTTCTATTATGGACATTTTCTTGTGGCAAATAAATTCTCATGACTTTCATAAACTAATTGGTCATACACTGTCTTTCAATCCCTGCCTCAAAATATTGTAAATTTTGCTTCCCCACCCTATATATATATATATATATATAATATATATTATATAATATAATATATGTATATAAAATTTAGTAGGGCACTAGTATGACAGTAGTGCAGATGGTATTTGAAATAGTACAAATGACATGAGAAAATAAATATTGTAGAATAAATAGAGTGAAAGGATAAAATAATATGGAAGGCTGTAAACATTAGACAGATAGACAGTGTGTGCAGGTCTGGGCTTAAAGGCTACAGCGGAGGTCTGCTTTGTCCTTTAGGCTTTGTCTAAAAAAAAAAAAAACTCTCTTTACAGTATAATGAAAGTGAATATAATTGAGTGATTTTGCATAAATTTGAATCGGTGATATACAGTTTCTCTCTCAGAACAGTGAGGAGCATGCGGCGTAGCGTGTGGTTTTAATGTCCAGAAATAGCATCCCATCTGTGAAATGTGCCCGCAGAAGGGACCTGGTCTGAAAGTTTGAAACTCACTTAAGTCGTACGAGTTCAGAGAAATGCGAAGGTGGAGGCAGAAGACGCAGGAGGACTCCAGATATGATCATGTAAAACTAAGCACAAACAGAGCAGCAGATTGGTGAATAATGAGACGTCGTTACTGGTGATCATTGATCCTAAACAGTGTGTGAGTGTCATGAGCAGGCTGTGGTGCTGACGCTGTGCTGTGGAGGTAGATGTTGTCGTTCGTTCACGGAAACAGAGACATTGGGTCGTCTCAAAGAGGGAGGGTTTATTTGGCATCCGCAGGGTAAACAGAGTATTTGAGTCCACCTGAGGACCGGTCTGCATGTGGAGACCGGCGTTTTTATGGTTTCTTCATTGTTGTTACGTGTACGTGTTTATGTAAGTCGCAGATAAGTCCATGTCTTAGTTGACGCAGCTGTTTTCCAAAAGGCCTTGACACAATCTGCTCGGTTCCTGCTGTTATGGAGATTCGATTGTATGCAGAGCGCACAGCTAATATGAACTTCATACAGAGTATAAGTGTGTCCAAAGGTCACATGTAGTATAATATGGATAAATAATGACAATAAAAGTATAGATCCACAGTCTTTTACTATTAGAATGTGTTTTTTTTTACACAGTCCCATGTTATGTCCGTGTTAAGATAGTCCATGTGCTGCCGTAAAGGGTCACAGACCATTTTCTACTTAATTTGGATCCAAATAACGTGTAACTCCTGTGTTCTGGAAGGTAAAAGGACTGTTTTTGTCAAGGAAATCAGGTGACTGGTACGTTCTCCCTGTACAGCAGGGGTCTCAAACATGCGGCCCACCAAAGGTTCCAGTCCGGCCCGTGGGATGAATTTGCAAAGTGCAAAAACTCCACAGATTCGTTTTAGTTCAGGTTCCACATACAGACTAATATGATTTGAAGTAAAAAGAACACACTAACCCATAAATAATGACAATTACAAATTTTCTTTGTGAAAAATTATGTAGAAAAAATTTAAGTGAAAAAAATAACATTACACTGTGACAGTATTTACATTTACAAAACTATTCTTTCACAATGAAATGCACATAAATATATAAATAAATACAAAAATGAACAACTCGAAATGTGCAATTTCAACAATATTCTGTCTGTTCCTAAATGTTTGGTGCATTCATGGATCCACTGGGATCTGTAGTTGTGTTCATAATAACAGATGTAACATTGTAGAAATTGTTCACATTTTAGTTCCAAACTCCAAATTTTAACAATATTCTGCCTGTTCCCAAATGTTTATGGAACACTGTGTGTAAATGTACATGTATAGATTATAAGTCCTGGCAGAATATGGTTAAAATAGCACTAATTTTTCAAATGAAATTTCTGTTTTTCAGGTTATTCACATCGTTTTTGTAAAATGTAAATATTTTCATAATTTAATTGGGGGTTTTTTGTACTAAAAAAAAAACTTGGATTTGTCATTATTTATAGGTTATTAAGTCATTACTTTACTCGTTCTGGCCCACTTGAGATCAAATCGGGCTAAATATGGAGCTGAACTAAAATGAGTTTGACAGCCCTGCCGTACAGGGTCGTCTGAGGGCGGGGTAAAGCATAAAGCAGTGGAAACATTGTCTTTATAGTGTACAGATACTGATCCGTAGCAGAATCTTTTTAAGTGGCTGAAATCAGTGTTGTGTGGTGTTTATCTTCCATACCTGCTGCCTTCGGCTTCAGCCTTTCCGGTGGTTCTAGGAAAGATCCACAAAACACTGGAGGGATTCTGACATCCCATGAGTATCCAGTAGAAGCGACGGCTGCCTGGGATTCTCTGAACACACCGGTGACTTGTACCCAGATCTAAACATGTATGAGAAGATGAAAAAAACCTCCTAAACCACGTTGTATGGAACAGGGCTGAGACACCACAGATGCGTTGTCTGTTCTAGCTCAGGTGAACTTTCCAAAACTGGGTCAGTTTGTACAAGTTCCATCTTTTCAGACGGATGCTCATTTGCAGACTCTGTGTTGGACTCATTCTCTGGCTGCCCGGTAGCTTAGAATGACCGTTGTACTGTACCCACAGCAGAGGAAACACTGTGACTCAACTGTGACTCAGTGAGATTTTGGGTTTGATGGAGGACTGTTCTGCAAGCGACAGCGCTGATGGGTTTATGCCAAATGAAACGGCCAGGCGCAGATACTGGACACATTGTCTTTCCAGTGTGTGTGCAGATTTGATTTTTTATTTTGAAGTCTGACGTGCGTATATGAAGGGTTTTGTTTGCTGGCGAGTGAATAAAAGTTGCATTCGTTGTGTTTTCTTACTCTTAAAGGAAGATTGGACACAGTGATAAAACCAGGACAAGATGTTCTGTGCTGTGTTTGGAGCTTTTGTGATGTGGACTAGGTCACGGTCATTTAGTGTCATTACAGCCCTTTGATTTGGTAATGAGCAAGAAAGGAAGGGATGAAGGAAGGAAGGAATAAGAGAGGGAGAGAGAGAGAGAGAGAGAGAGAGGAAAGAATGAGAAAGGGGGAGGAAGGAAAGAAAGAAGGAAGGGAGGAATGAGAGGGGGAGAGGGAGGAAAGAATGAAGGAAGGAAAGAATGAGAGGGGAAGGAAGGGAGGGAGGGAGGAATGAGAAAGGGAGGAAGGAAAGAAAGGAGGAAGGGAGGAATGAGAGAGAGGGAGGAGAATGAAGGAAGGAAAGAATAAGAGAGAGGAGGAGAAGGGAGGAATGAGATAGAGGGAGTAGGAAGGATAGAAGGGAAAGAGAGAGAGAGAGGAAGGGAAGAAGGAAGGAAAGAATGAGAGAGGGGGGAAGGAAGGAATAAGAGAGAGGGAGGAAAGAATGAAGGAAGGAAAGAATGAGAGAGGGGAAGGAAGGGAGGGAGGAAGGAATGAGAGAGAGAGAGGGAGAATGAGAGAGAGGAGAGAATGAAGGAAGGAAAGAATAAGAGAGGAGAGGAAGGAGGAATGAGATAGAGGGAAGTAGGAAGGATAGAAGGGAAAGAGAGAGAGAGAGGAAGGGAAGAAGGAAGAGAATGAGAGGGGAGGAAGGAATAAGAGAGAGTGGGAAAGAAGGACAGAAGGAAGGGTGGAATGACAAAGAGGGAAGAAGGAAAGAGGGAAAGAGAGCAATAAAAGAAGGAAGGAAGGATGGGATGACAGAAGGAAAGAATGGAGAGAGGGGAGGAAGGACAGAAGGAAGGGAGAAATGAGAAAGAGGAGGAAGGAAGGAAGGGTGGAATGGGAGGAGGGAGGTAGAAAAGAAAAACGAGAACAAATGAAAGAAATGACGATGGGTGGAAAAAGGAAGGGAGACGGGAAAAAAGGAATGTAGAAAAGAAAGGGAAGGAAGGAAGATGGACGAATGCAGCAGATCCTAATGAAGGAACTGTTTGACTTCAGTTGTTGGAGGTGGATGGTTGGTTCTGTCCTCACCAGCCTGAACAGTAGGTGGGAATCAAGAACCGGTTCTTTTTGAGAACCGGTTCCCAGTAGCTCGATTCCTTGGAATCGTCTGCCTGCTTATCGACTCTGCCTTCAGTGCACATGCACGATGATGTCACACGTACGCTGCATATTCTGGTCAGAATGAAGACAACATGGAGTTGAGGCAGAAACGGTCCAAACAGACCACACCAGGTCCACACAGACCACACCAGGTCCAAACAGACCACACCAGGTCCAAACAGACCACACCAGGTCCACAGACCACACCAGGTCCAAACAGACCACACCAGGTCCACAGACCACACCAGGTCCAAACAGACCACACCAGGTCCACACAGACCACACCAGGTCTAAACAGACCACACCAGGTCCAACAGACCACACCAGGTCCAAACAGACCACACCAGGTCCACACAGACCACACCAGGTCCAAACAGACCACACCAGGTCTAAACAGACCACACCAGGTCCACACAGACCACACCAGGTCCAACCACCACACCAGGTCTAAACAGACCACACCAGGTCCACACAGACCACACCAGGTCCACAGACCACACCAGTCTAAACAGACCACACCAGGTCCACACAGACCCACCAGGTCCAAACAGACCACACCAGGTCCACACAGACCACACCAGGTCCAACAGACCACACCAGGTCCAACCAGACCACACCAGGTCTAAACAGACCACACCAGTCCAGACAGACCACACCAGGTCCAACCAGACCACACCAGGTCCAAACAGACCACACCAGGTCCAGACAGACCACACCAGGTCCAACCAGACCACACCAGGTCCAAACGACCACACCAGGTCCAGACAGACCACACCAGGTTCAACCAGACCACACCAGGTCTAAACAGACCACACCAGGTCCACACAGACCACACCAGTCCAAACAGACCACACCAGTCCAAACAGACCACACCAGGTCTAAACAGACCACACCAGTCCAACCAGACCACACCAGGTCTAAACAGACCACACCAGGTCCAGACAGACCACACCAGGTCTAAACAGACCACACCAGGTCTAAACAGACCACACCAGGTCTAAACAGACCACACCAGGTCCAGTTGAACTCTGTCAAAGCTTCCATTTCTTCTAAAGGTGGAATCCCTCCAGTCTGTTCAAACTTCGTCCACATGTGATTCATCTGATTCTCTACTCAGTGGTGCTTGTGAACGTAGCGTGGAGTGAACACCAGGCCGTCATCCAACACCAAACGTCGTACCCCCTCAAATACAAGTTTCTGAAGGTAGGGGAAAGGAAACAACAGGAGACGGCCGAGTTGAACCGGTTCCATGTTGTGGAAAAGCAGCAATAGAGGAATTAGTAAAGAGTCTGTAGTTTCACTTTCACCGTACCCCCCCCCCCCCCCCCCCCCCCCCAAAAAAAAAAAACAAAAACAAAACTGAGCCTGGTGTCATCTGTTCTTATTATTTGTCCATACTGTAGTGTTCTATTTTCGGTGCAGATGTAAATATAACAGACAGTTCATGCAAACACACCTGTTTATACTCTTTTATTCCTTCACCCAATGAGATCAATAAGGAATCGGATCAATAAGCAAAATCGATAAGGGAATCCTTAAATTCTTATCGATTCCCATCCCTACTTAACATCCATGGAAATGGAAACAAAGGCTTAAAACTGAGTAGAATTCAAACGTTCAACGGTTTAGTGAAATTCTTAGATATTCAAGTGGATGTGAAATGTGTGTTTGAGGTGTTTAATGCTCAGAGTGGACTGAACACCTGTGGACGACAGGAGCGCAGTGCAGCCTGAGTTTCCTGAACATCTGCATCCAACCTTCACCATGACCATTAGAGGCACCAGGTGTGTGTGTGTGTGTTCAAGGCCACACACACAGCGTCTACAGCTTATTAAGAGCAGCCTTGGTCCTCATTCACCCTGTGTGTCAGAATCCAAAGGTGCCCCCCCCCCCCCCCTCGTCTTCTCCTGCTCCTTCTCTCAGTCATTAGACCTCAGTAATTGGATGTCCTCCTGCTGGAACCCATCTCCTTCCATGTCCTTTCTGTCGTCCTTTTTCGTGTCCCTGGGTTTGTTGTTTGGGTCGGGGTTATGTTTTACATTTCCTCTGGGAGTGTGTGCCATTGTGGTTAGGACCGACCCATGAGGTGGACTAACGAGCTGAGGATCCAGCAGCAGAACCTGAACCACAAGGATATATTTAACAGTGGAGCTGTCAGAGAGGACAGGTGGAAGATAGTAGAACCAAAGAACGAAAGAATGATAGGTAGAATGATAGATAGAACAATAGAACGATAGAACAATAGATAGATAGATAGAACGATAGATATAGAACGATAGATAGATAGAACGATAGATAGAACGATAGAATGATAGATAGAACGATAGAACGATAGATAGAACGATAGATAGACGATAGATAGATAGATAGATAGATATATAGAACGATAGATAGAACGATAGATAGAACGATAGAACGATAGAACGATAGAACGATAGATAGATAGAATGATAGAACGATAGATATATAGATAGATAGATAGATAGATAGATAGATAGATAGAACGATAGAACTAGATAGATAGATAGATAGATAGATAGATAGATAGATAGATAGAGAACGATAGAACGATAGATAGAACGATAGAACGATAGAACGATAGAACGATAGACGATAGATATAGATAGATAGATAGATAGATAGATAGAACGATAGAACGATAGAACGATAGATATAGATAGATAGATAGATAGATAGATAGATAGATAGATAGATAGATAGATAGATAGATAGATAGATCCTTTATCAGTCCTCAGGCTCAGATCCAGCTCCATACTTCTTCAGCTCCAGTACACTGATTCAAATGCTACTAATCGGAGTCCCACCAGTTTTCTTGTCAGATTCTTTTGTCTGTGCGTCTGTACATGTGACCTTCTGCCAAGTTCAGTGTGAAGAACCCAAACAGATGGTCAGACATTCACAGCCTTTCCTTCTCAAGGAGGACACTTGAGCTTTGTCCACATGAATATGGTTATTTTTCGACGTTTATTCAAAGACAGTCTGTCCAGGCGGTCTGTGGTTGACTGAATGCATCTGTACGAACCATAGATGATCCGAAGGTGGACACAGTGATAGGTCCTCAAAAGTGGAGCCAGAACATCTCAAACTCACCCTTGTGGTTGGACTTAGTACAGTCATAAATACTGCCCCCTCCATCTTAGATTACTTTATAGTCTTGTGTCTGACTGCTGTTGTTTGGCCATGTTGTCGTGTTAAAGGAGAACTGGTTCTGAATGGACTTACCTGGTTCAGTACATGTAAATAAATACAAGTTCTACTAAGGGAACTCAGGAGACCTCAAAGACATCAGATAAACTCCCCGTCAAAGAATGATTTGGACTTTTTAGATTGAGACAGTTTGAGTTGATCAGTTTGTCTTTAGGAGTTATTTGACGTTATGGAGATGGTTGATTGACAGCTGTATTGGCCAATTGTGGACTAGAATCTGTTGAAAAGTGTCTTCTCTAAGCTTCTGTTGTACATTGTATTGTATGGCATCTCCTATTAAAATGGGATTTTGTCTTCATTTGTACACATCTGTAAGTTAAGATAATAAGATATACCTTTATTAGCCCCACAAGGGGACATTCCAGGTTTACAGCAGCAAAGTACAAAAGCACACCAGAGCAGAAGAAGAGCAACAACAAGATATACACTGAACACAGCTCTGTACATTATGTACAGCTGTGCACAGGCTGATCATGCCACAGGTTTATTGCACAGTTTACTGTATGGCACAGTGGTCCCCAACCTTTTAGAGGTGGGGGGTTCCAATAACAAAACCCTTTGTCAGTTCAGAGCATGTGATCTGAAACACTTCCACTGTCTATCAGGCAGTTCTACTGATTGTGCAGTAGAAGATTAACTCACCCTGATGCAGAACCAGTGGAACCCTGGACTGGTTTAACTGGAACTAGACAGACCCATCTGGGGCTGATGGAGACACACAGTCCAGGTGTGTTCTGTAGATCCAGTCTGCTACTGGAACTGTCATCGCAGAAAACCCAGACACACAAAGATATGAGTTTGGAAACTAGAGCCCGACCGATTAATCGGCCAGCTGATTATAGCGTATCACCAATTAATCAACATCAGCCAATATGTAGCCGATATTAACCTTTTTTTACTGCGTGGAGATTCTGTCGCTCGCTGCTCTTGTGTGTGTGTGTGTGTGTGCGTGCGTGCGTGCGTGTGTGTGTGTGTGTGCCCATGCATATGTGTGTGTGTGTGTATGTACTGCCGAAGAATAAGAGAAGTTTAGAGCGAGTTAGTTTCACTTTCACTTCTGCTCGGACAATGACGCTATCACCCCCCCACACAATCACATAATCACACTTGCGTGCTCTGACGAGAATGGACTGCTAAGCCCCCCCCCTTCGTCTTATGAAGTACTCATCCCCACTCACACCCCCATGTCCGTGCACTTCCTGTCTCCCTCACAGTTTCATTCCTGGTGTTAATAGTGTAGGGGAGACTGGGGACAGTTGTAACACAGGTCAGTCGTAACTGTTGCAGTTGCTCCAATCAGGAACAACTTAGGACTCACCTAATTCACTCTGCACATGCTCAGTTTAGTCCTTTGTCCACATGTGCAGTTGTAGTGCTGTGAGGCAGACACATCCACATTTGTGAGTGAAAACAGAATTGTGTGCTCAGTTATATTTTTTGCTGAAATTATTTTTGTGATCGCATAGTTTGTGTTTGAAAGTTGTGTAAATTATATTTGAGAGATAAACAAAGATTTATGCAACTGTTTCTCCACCTGTCCACAATTATCTAATATAAGATTATATCCTGTGTAGATCAGTGTTCTTTTTTCATATATCGGCCAATATATCGGTTATCGGCCAATATCGGATATCAGCTTTTTTTTTGCCCCAATATTGGTATCGGCATTGGCCCCAAAAATCCCATATCGGTCGGGCTCTATTGGAAACAGAAGAAGGACTTTCAGGGCTTTTGTGGCGATATCCTCATAGTCTGCTGTGACTTGAATCCAGAATGCACAGAGGTTTGAAGTTGTCTCAAACATGGCCAAAGCCAAAGCAGTTTGGAGGGTTTCATGCTCATTAACTAGTTGGTCACAACAAATTACACATCATAGTTGTGGAGCTTGTGTGTCACCTGTTGGGATGAACCTGGAACTGAGGCAGGAATCCTTATATTTCCTTCTAAATGCATCTTTCTGTTTGCAGGCAGTCTGTGACCCTTGTGCAGCCTCATCGTTTCATCGTTTCTTCCTGAAAAAGTTCTCCTGTGAATTTTGGTTTTGGCTCATTTCTTTAGCTTGTGTTTCTACTGATTCATGAAACAGCACCAGAGTAAAGAGCGGTCTGTGAGGCGAGGGCAGAAACGGTCGCTTTTCAAAATAAAATCTCCGTAAGACTCATGGAAAAAATAGCTTTAATATTAACCGCAATTTTTTTTTCTTTGCGGCCTGGTACCAAATGATCCACGGACCAGTACTGGTCTGGGGCCTGAGGGTTGGGGACCGCTGGCACAGATAACATTGTAGTGGTGTCCATTTTTATTTATAACAGTATATTCAAGAGATGTTTGGCTATATAGGTTGTCGCTGATACGTGCTTTGAGATGTTCACAGATTTTTTTTTCTTTGAAGTGTGTCATGAAACTGGAGGTCTGACTGTTCTGATGGATGTGTTGGAGAAAAGGCTTTTGTTTTTGGAGGAGGTGGACCTACTCTGCAGCCGTCTGGTGATGGTGGCGCTGGTAGACGTGGTGTGGTAGCAGTAGCAGCTCTACTTCACCCAGTCTGCTCTTCCATAACCTTCTAACAGTTTTCTCCACAGGGAAAGAGAGAGTGGAAGGAAAGAATGAGAGAGGGGGGAGGAAGGAAGGAATAAGGGAGAGAGGAAGGAAAGAATGAGAGAGGGGGAGGAAGGGAGGAATAAGGGGAGAGGGGGAAAGAATGAGAGAGGGGGGAGGAAGGGAGGAATAAGGGAGAGAGGGGGAAAGAATGAGAGAGGGGGAGGAAGGGAGGAATAAGGGAGAGAGGAAGGAAAGAATGAGATGGGGGAGGAAGGGAGGAATAAGGGAGAGAGGGGGAAAGAATGAGAGAAGGGGAGGAAGGGAGGAATAAGAGAGGGGGAAAGAATGAGAGAAGGGGAGGAAGGGAGGAATAAGAGAGAGGGGAAAGAATGAAGGAAGGAAAGAATGAGAGAGAGGGGGAGGAAGGAAGGAATAAGAGAGAGGGGGAGGAAGGGAGGAATGAGAAGGAGGAAGGAAAGAAAGACAGAAGGAAGGGTGGAATGAGAGAGAGGGAGGAGAGAATGAAGGAAGGAAAGAATGAGAGAGGGGAGGGGGAATGAGAAAGTGGGAGGGAGGAAGGAAAGAAGGGAATGAGAGAGAGGAAGGAAAGAAGGAAGGAAAAAAGAATGAGAGAGGGGAGGAAGGGAGGAATGAGAGAGGGGGGAAAAATGAAAGAAGGAAAATGAGAGAGAGGGGGAAGACAAAAGGAAGGGAGGAATGAGAAATAAGAAAGAAAATAAAAAAAAAAGAAAGAAATAAAAGAGGATAAAAGGAAAGAAGGGAAAGAGAGAAGAAGGAAGGAAGGACTGGAAACAGAGGGAGGGAGGAAGGTAGAAAAAAAAACAAGAACAAATGAAAGAAATGAACAGATGGATGGGTGGAGAAAGGAAGGGAGACAGGAAAAAAGGAATGTAAGAAAGAGAAAGGGAGAAGGGAGGAGGAATGCAGCAGATCCTGGTGCAGGAAGTGTTGGTCTTCAGTCAGAGGTGGATGGTTGGTTCTGTCCTCACCAGCCTGAACTTCAGGTGGGAACGGAAACCAAGGCGTAAAACTGGAGAAGTCCAACGTTCGGCAGGTTTTAGTGAAAGTGGTGGGCGTGTTCCTCAGCCGTCTGGTGCTGCTGGTGCTGGTAGACGTGCTGTGGTAGCAGTAGCGGCTGTGCTTCACCCAGGCTCCTCCTCCATAACCTTCTAACAGTTTTCTCCTCAGTTTCCTGCCAGTGTCTCCTCTTCTTCTCCACTTCCTCCTGTTTTTTCTCCCTGTCGTCCTTAAAGTGTGTGTTCTGTTGGATCTCCTGTTCCAGTTCATTACCCAACCTCCCTTCACAATGACCCGCGCGTCCTGCCTGAGCCCGTGGCCAGTCTGAGAGCCAGCCACTGCAGTCCAGTCTTTTACTTACTGGACAATGGTAAGAGGGGGAGTGTCCCGCAGAGCCCCGCCCCTTCATAGACATCTGCTGTGTGTGTTTTTGGTTTGGTTTTTTATCTGACAAAGGGAGGGCGTGGGGTGTTGTGTTTGGTCAGGTGGGTGTTTCACCAGTCGCTTTTCCACTGAAACCTCAAACTGCGTGAATATACAGTAACTTGTGCAGAAAAATTTAACTAATGGGAAAAAACAATTTTGCCAAAACCAGAGCTCTGACACTCCTGTTCTTTCAGGTTCCACTTTCAGTCTGATCTGATCTGCAGTGGACCCAACCAGGAAAAGAACAGAAGAACCCAGAAATAATGACAACTGCACATTGTCGTCTTTGTTTTAGAGTTTAAAAAAAAACATTAAATAATGAAAATACTTACTTTTATAAACTATCCAAACAAAAACAGATGTGAATAACCTGAAAAAACTATAATTTCTTCAGAAAAATCAGTACATTTTTCCCAGTCTTCTTCCTCCACTTCTCATTAGTCCATGTGCATTCTGGATCAGATCTCCAAAGACACTAAACACTGAGGAACAGGAAGAAAAGAGTTCAAACTGGACTGAATTTAATACAGACATTTCAGGTTGGACACATTTGTTCAGGTTAGTCACATTTTATTGGTACAGGAGAGTTTGGAAATGGAAAGAGTTTCAGAATTTAGTGTGATTTTTTGCACTAAACAAAGACAAACATTTGCAGTTGTCATTATTTACAGACATAATGTCATTTTTCCTTCAAACCCAGTAGTAAATCTGCAGTCCTTTTGTGGGTTCTTCTGCTGTTCTTATTGGACTGTAGATCAGATTGGTCTGGATGTGGAACCCACACTAACATGAGTTCCACTGTGGAATTTAGACACTGTGTAAATTCATCCCAGGGGTCGGACTGGAACCTTTGGGGGGGCACATGTTTGACAGCCCTGGCCTAAGTCTCAGTTTTTGATGCAGAGTTTTTGCGCTTGTATGAAATATTATTTTAATTTAGGTAGTTGAACTCTTCAGTTTAATCACATATAGTTATTCTTGGAGCTTCCAACAAAAGAACACGTTAACATGTCAGAGGTGGTTTTTTGGGTGTAGTGAAATTGGTACATCAGGCAAAACTGCAATGGAAACACCTTTATGAGCAACTAGTCACATGAATGTAAAAAAACAAATGATGGATGTTACAACAAGAGAAGAAGAGTTTAACCTCCTCAGACCCAGCTGTGGGTTTTCTGTCCACGTTTGAAACAAGAGTTTCACAACTTTATACAGAAAAAAAGAAAAGAAAACTGTCAAAGGACATCCCAGAAACATGTTAAAAACTGCATCTGAACAAACTGTTGCATCATGATGTGTCCAATATAGGCACGGATTTAATACAAAACAAAAAAAGCTGGTGCTGTGCTGACATTTCCTGGGTCTGAGGAGGTTAAAACAAACGTGTGTGGACACGTGAGGAAACCCAATCATTTTAGAATTTATGTTTTTATTTATTTATTTTATTTCTTCATTCCAATCTAAATAATTGGAAAGGAGCAGGATGAAGAACACTTCTAATCCCTGCCCCTTTCTTCAGACATCTGCTTCCATCAGATACGTTGCCATTGCAGCTGTTAGAGTAAACAGTTTACATGAGAGTCAATGCAAATAAAACCAATCCAACATCCGTAAGTTAAATTATTTCATTTCATGCTTTACAAAGCTTCTCTGTTCTTTCCTTACATAACTTCTTAACCCTTTCATGCACGAATTATGAAAAAAATCATCTAGATTTTTTTTTTAGATTGATTTTATTACTCAAAATTAGGCTAAAGTTGAAATACATTTTGAACTTTTTTTTTTTTTTTTAATATGGCTTTATTAAGAGGATATTTAATATTTGAGTTTTGTCTTTTTTAATTAAATGATTGCCTATATTGGAAACATCATGATACAATATTTTTTTCACACACATTTTAAAATTTTTTATGGAATATCCATTGCGGTGGACAGCTGTTTTTTTTTGTTTTTTGTTGTTTTTTTTTGTTTTGTTTTTTTTGGGGTGGGGGGGGTTTGTATAAAGATATGACTCCTGTCTCCAAACGTGGACAAAAAACCCATAGATGGGTCTGAGGAGGATAACATTAGGAGATCACAGAGCAGTCAAAATTCTAAAACTAAGATGACACTTCTTTTCATTGTATTGCTTAGGGTCTGTAGAGGGGAAACCCATGTGGTTTGGAGAATATTGCCTTTTTAACCCTTTGGAAAATGAGCTTAAACTATGTGTCCACAAATGTGGACATCATGCATGAAAGGGTTAAACTGAAAAATATTCATACAGCTCTTCTCTTCCATTGCCAAAGAATTCCACATTCTGACACCCACAACACAAATACACATTTAGTAGCAGATAGAGGGGCAACGAGCATTCTAGATTTAAAACAACACACACAGGGTGTCCCAAAAAATGTATACACACTTTAAATAATTGTAAAGTAGGTGTTTATTAAAATTCATGTAATTTGATGATGATGATGATGATGATGATGAAATTCTTTCTTCAGTCCTCACATAATCCAACCAGAGTCCACACTCCAAACATTCCCCACAGGTTAGTGAGTGAACAGGCCCAGGCAGAAGCACAACGCTGACATTAATGCCTGTCCTACACATTCAGTTACCCAGCATTCAACAGAGGAAAAAGAAAAAAGCAGCAACAACCAAACAAACAAGAAAAACATAAAAAAAGTGAAACTAGACCAGAAAAATAGAAAACAGAACCAAGCAAATTAATGGGAATTTAATGTAGAGTCCAAAATAAATAATTTACTTATTACATCTGAACAATTGTATCCTTCAAAACTTGCCTTACGTACCATTTTTTTAAATATCCAAAATGTGCTGCACATTCTTAAATCCATGCTGGACTCATTCCATAGTTAACTCCAATAACACATATACATCTGCTTTTAGTCTGTTTTCTAGCTTTGTGTACGACACATGTACAAACATCTCACAAATCATATTCATTTCATTGAATTTTCCAAATGTCATCTTGTTTTGTCTGTTCTTCCTGTTCTCAACCTGACGTCCGTTCTGGTCCAGACTCTGCTGACATCTTACCAAACAGGTGGACTGGACGGAGGGGTTTGGGGGAATCCCCTCTGCATTCACCAGACCTCGCAGCACTAGACTGTTTTTGTATGTGAATCCCTAAAAGACAAAGTCTACGCTGTGAGACCTGCAACAGTCGCTGAATTGAGAGCAGCCATTGAACGTGAATGAACATAAATACCAGTGGAACAGTTTGGTGAGGTGTGGGATTCCATTGGTTGGCGTTGTCAGCAGAGTCTGGACCAGAACGGACGTCAGTTTGAGAACAGGAGGAACAGACGAAACAAGAAAATGAGGTTTGGAAATTCTGTTACATTTGGAAAATTAAATGAATTTGAACAAACACCTACTTTACAATTATTTAAAGTGTGTGTGGGTCAAAACACGGTGTTCGAAATCTCTGTGACGGGACATTTTAGAGACAATTGGACAGATTCGTGTTGTTAAATGACCCACATTTTTCCTTTTAAGTTCATTTGTGCTTTAGTTGGACCATAAGGGATTATCTGAAACAAGGAGCTACTTTATGTTGAAATAAATGTTGGAATGGTAATCGACTAAATTTCGCTCTCTGATGGGACATTACTGTGTTTTGACCCGCATACATTTTTTGGGACACCCTGTATTTCTGTTCACGTCTATGGAATGACTTCTCGTGACATCTCGCGATAATAAACTGGAAAAACCAACCGCACGCACTTCTGTTTTTTCAATATTTTGTAAATATGGGTACAGTTTTGCGCACATGTCCAATGGAAAAGCGACTGGTGTTGCACTTTGCATGCTTACTCATACTCTGCTTCCACACTGTGAGCAACACTAGAAGACCATAAACACCAGTGGAATCTGTACAGAATTAGGGAGTTGAGGAGTTTTTAAGTATCTTTTTAAAACTAGATCTCATGCTTCCTCGTTTTCTCACGTTATGAACAAGGCAGAAGGTGCAAAATGGTTCAACACTACGTTCATCCATGCAGAGCTGCTTTGTTCTGCTACAGTTTAAAGGGTGAAACATGCGACCATCATGAAGCTCAAAGGTATGAGTGAATGCACAGAAGGTTATGAGGCGCTGGTCCAGACCAAGGTTATTATCGTTAACGAAAACTAACGAAATGACCAAAACAGAGTTGTTATTCGAACTCTATTCTGTTCATATTTGTGTCAGACATGTTTAGGTGATCAGTTCAGTGTTCCATTCACTTCTACATGGAATGGATCAAATATCTCATCACACTTAAAATCAGACAGAATCACCTTAAGAGGAACTTTTCAGTCAGATAGAAAACTGATTTATAGACAACAGATCTGGAAAAAAAATCTTCTTGTAGTAGAACCGCTGCTCCTCCACATCGAGAGGAACCAGCTGAGGTGGATCAGACATGTTTCACATCCTCCTGGACTCCTCCCTGGGGAGGTGTTCTGGGCATGTCCCGCCAGGCGGAGACCTCGGGGAAGACCTAGGACACGTTGGAGAGACTCTGTCTGTGGGCTGGCCTGGGAACGCCTCGGGGTCCCCCCGGAAGAGCTGGAGGAGGATCTGGGGAGAGGGAAGTCTGGGCGTCCCTGCTTAGACTGTTACCCCCGCAACCAGGCCCCGGATGAAGCAGCAGATAATGGATGGATAATGGAAGTTTTTTTTCAAGAAATGTTACCAAAATAATTTTCCCTTATTCCACTGGCAGATTTTTTTGCTTAATTCAAGATTTTTTCTTAACATTTTTTTTGCTTAATTCAACTTTTTTTTTCTTTATTCAAGATTTTTTGCTTGAATTAAGCAAAAAAATCTGCCAATGGAAGAAGTGAAAATTAACTTGGTAAGATTTGTTGAAATCAGATTTTCCAAATCTATTGAATACAAAATGATGAAAACTAGAATTGAAAAAACATTTTCATTAACTGAAATAAATAAAATTATAATTAAAAGAAAAAAAATAACTAACTGAAATTGTATTGTGTGTTTACGAAACTAACTAAAACGGATAAAAATTATGGATAAAATTCCCTTCGTTTTCAACTTTGTCAATGTCGGATTGATACGAAATTGATTTATTTAGTTCTAGCAATTTTAGCTAGCGGCACCATACGACACTTTTTGCTCCGTCACTTGTGTTCACTTGTGGTTTCCAGTCGTCTTCTGGTCCCCACTCTACCTGGAAACATGGAGACTAAAGCAGCAGAGTCCTGTCTGGGATTGATTTGAATAGGAGCACAGAGAAGAAGAGAAAGAGCCACTGAACTACAACTGAACTACAACTGAACTACAACTGAACTACAACTGAACTACAACTAAACTACAACTAAACTACAACTGAACTACAACTGAACTAAACTGAACTACAACTGAACTATAACTGAACTACAACTGAACTAACTGAACAACTGAACTACAACTAAACTACAACTGAACTATAACTGAACTACAACTGAACTACAACTGAACTACAACTAAACTACAACTGAACTATAACTGAACTACAACTGAACTACAACTGAACTACAACTGAACTATACTGAACTAACTGAACTACAACTGAACTACAACTAAACTACAACTGAACACTGAACTACAACTGAACTATAACTGAACTACAACTAAACTAAAACTAATCATTTAGAAAAAAACAAAAACTATCAAACCTGCTCTAAAAATGAATTAAAACAAACTGAATTAGAGAAAAAAAAGTCAGAACTAAATAAAACTAAACTAGAATGAAAAATCCTAAACTCTTAGAACCTTGGTCCAGACGAGGATACAACTCAACCCTTTTGCACCACAGCGGGGCTTCCAAAAACAAACCTGTTGTCCAAGTTGCTTGCAGTGTAAACCAGCCAACAGTGGCCTGTGTTTGTAGTGGTCGGCTGTCTGTCGCAGCTTTGTCAGTGTGTGCTGTGATGCTTTTTGTGCGGATGTCTGCTGGCGTTGCACTGTGGTCTGGGACGCAGCTGCAGGCGGGGTGTTTGTTGGATGTGCCAGATCTGGGCTTTGACCTCGGATCATCCATCACTCGGCAACGCTGCGAGGCAGGCGGGTTTGGGAAGAGGAAGGAGTTGTTGTGCAGCGTCCGGGTTCTTCTTCTCGTCTCCGCCCGTCACAGCCTCTGGTGTCTCCATCCTCTGTGGCGTTAATCATCATGACTTCACTGGGGCCCGGCGTCTCTGTTCCTTAACATGCTTACCTAACATCGCGGCTCTCGGAGTCGGCTTCGGCTTCGGCGTGTCCCTCTGACTGTGCATCAATAACACCACAATCTCATCTTGTCGTCCTCTTGGCTAACATCCATCAGTGTCTTGTCCAATAACTGCATGGTGCCCTCCGTGTGGACAGCTGCAGCGTGGATACTATGACTGCGGCTTGCTTTGTGCGGTTATCAGTGTTCTTGCCTGATAAAGTCCAGTAATGTTTTTAAACCCAAGCACTCTGAACATATGAGTCAGTCACAGAGGGTTTTCCTCCACAAACCCAGGCTTTCCACCTCTAATCCAACCGTAATGCGTCTAAATCCAATATTTCTCCTCCCTGTATCAGGATGTAACACATTTATTGTAAAGCAGGGCTCTCAAACTCATTTTCTTTCAGGTTCCACATTCAGCCCGATTTGATCTGCAGTGGGCTGGACCAGTAAATAAGAACAGAATAAGCTATAAACCACAGGTGTCAAACATGCGGCCCTGGGGCCAAATTCAGCCCGCCAAAGGGTCCAGTCCAACCCCTGGGATGAATTTGTGAAATGCAAAATTACACTGGATATTAACAATCCAGGATGTTCAAATCATTTTAGGTCATTTCAGTCTAAAGTGGATCAGACCAGTCAAATACTATCAGAATAACCTAGAATAATGAAATTTGTCTCTTTGTTTTAGTGGAAAAAAGTAAAATTACACAAAATGTTGACATTTAAAGACTAGCTTTTACAAAAAATGTGAATATCTGAAATGTCTTGAGAGAAGTCTGTGGATTTTTAATAATAATCTGTTATTTAATGTTGTGTGTATTTGTAGATCCACTGTGGTTTGTATGTTAGAATGAACATGTATAAATGATAAACTAAGCATAATATTGGTAACATGCACTGATTTTACTAAGGAATTTTCAGGTTGTTCATATTTGATCATGTTATGTTCAAGTACAATTCATAGATGTAAACATTTTCATTATGGAATTGACTTTTTTCACTCAAATTTCTAACCCTAACCCACCCTGTAGGTTATTATGATATCATTTTTGAGTTTGATGCCCTAACTTGCACTCTGTAAATTCATCCCACGGGCCGGATTGGAACCTTTGGCGGGCCGGTTTTGGCCCCCGGGCCACATGTTTGACACCTCTGTTGTAAAGGGTCAAAACACTGTATTTGAAATCTCTCTTACAGGATACGATAGAGACAATTTGACAGATTAGTGTTGCTAAATGATCCACATTTTTACTTTTAAATTCATTTTTGCTTTAGTTGGACCAAAACAAGGAGCTACTTTCTGTTGAAATAAATGTTGGGATGGTAGTCAGTTACAGTCGGCTCTGTGACAGGACATGACTGTGTTTGGACCCTAAAGTACCATCCTTGTGGACACACTGGGTCCTGAAAACACTGCCCCCCCCCCTCCTGGGTTTGTCTCTTTAACGCTGTGTGACTGATTCAGACGGTAACAAGGTGTCAAGTCCTCAAATGTGGCTGGTCCAACATAAACCGTTGTCATGTAAGTGTTTGGACAGTTATGTTCAAGGTAATTCAGCCATGAATCTGAACAAAACACAACTACTGTTACTCACTGACATGTGGTTTCAGCGACGATGTCCCAGAACGAAGGAAATAATAATGAGTGGTAAAACTTAACACGCCTGGTTGGTCATTGTTCGCATTTACAGTAAACAAGCCTTTGTCTCTGGATAATCCACCTGTTTAGTTTAATTAAAATGCTTTTTATGAAACATTAATGCAGCCACTGAGCTATTAAATAGAAGAACCATCTGCATGTAACGGGTTTATTAGGAGAACACTTTTCAGAAATGTATCCCACATGCTGCATGGTTTATGGTGCAGCAGCAGCGTCTGATGAGTACAGTTTAATGTGAAAACACACTCACATGGTTCGTCTGGTATCTCATTAACGACACTAATCCAAAAGACTTCGCTTGTTCCTGGAAAAAAAACGTGGGACTAGTGATGATTCATTACCGAAGTCAGTTAGAATCGTATGAAAGGTTGAAGAGCAGTCTGCAGGTTGGAGATGTCAGGTTCTAAATGTGTAAAACTGGAAATTAAAAGACAAATATGGTGTATTTACACAAACATTATAGGGAGACTTTCCAATCCAATCAGTCCAAAAACTTTATTTGGAAAGAACTTTAAAACAACCACAGTGGACCAAAGTGCAGTACAGAAAAAAAAAAAAATAAAATAAATAAAATAATAAAGTAAATACAAGAACAGATTAAAAGACATCGAAAAACTTTAAAATAAATAAATAAAAATACAGAAGAATAGATACAACCTAAATGAAAGAATAAAATACAAGAATAGATTAAAGACATAGAACTGTAAAAAATAAAAATAAATAAAAATAAAAAAAATAAAATTGTAGAGGAATAGATAAAACCTAAGTGAAAGAATAAATACAAGAATAGATTAAAAGACATAAAACAACTGTAAAATCAATCAATCAATCAATAAAAATACATAAGAATAAGATAAAACCTAAAAAAAGAATAAAACACATGAATAGATTAAAAACATAAAAAAAAAGCTGTACAATTAAAAACAGCAAAATCAGAACAAAAGTCTGACTTGTCTGCATTAAACCTGTTAAGTCTGAACCATTAAATCGTTGACAGAAAATTCCAGTCGTTTGAAACTGGAGTATTTATTGGTTCTTCTGAACAACTCCTTTTTTTTTTTTCCCAAATATCAATTTCCATGTATGAGTTTCAGTTTTGTATCGTATTTGATCCATCAGGTCTCAGTGCTCAATATTATTATTATTATTGAACAAACAAAAACATAGTAGAACACAAACATGTCTAACACATTGGTAATTCCTTTTCTAAATGGTCAAAGTTCTGCCTCCTTCCTCATTAATGACTTGAATTAAGCAAAGAAAATTCTTGAATTAAGCAAAACAAAATTTGAATTTAGCAAAAAAAAAATCTTGAATTAAGACAAAAAAAATCCTTAATCCTTTATTTAAGCAAAAAAAGTTGAGTCAAGCTAAAAAGATCTTTAATTAAGCAAAAAAAATAAATAAATTCTTGAATTTAACAAAAAAATGTGAATTAAGCAAAAAAAAAAAAAATTGTTGAAATAACCAAAAAAAAAAAAAGATCTTGAATTAAGCAAAAAAAAAATTTGAATTAAGCAAAAAAAAACATCTTGAGTTAAACAAAAAAATATTGAATTAAGGGGAAAAAAATCTGCCAATGGAACAAGTGAAAATGATCTTGGTCAGATTTGTTCAATCAGATTTCTAGAACTGTTGTCTTTAAATCACTTCTTTTATCTCAGTGTAAAGTTCCTCTGTAGGTGATTCTGTCTGATTTTAAGTGTGATGAGATTTTTGGACTAGAAATGAGACAAATGCTTGACCAGTGCTTGATAATGTGGAGTACTAACATCATGTCCCTTCATCATCAGCTGAGGATGTTTACATAATGGAAGATGATCTCAAAATGACAGTTTATTAATAATAATAAAAAAAAACTAACTAAATAAAACAATTCAACCTGCTCGTTGCTCTTTAAATCATATTATTCAGTATTGTGTTTTTCTTCAAAGGATCAGTGAAATAAAACCTGAGCCTCCTTTTCATTGGGTTACAGTTGAATTTATTTCTTAGTATTCAATGACATTAAAATGAGAATATAATCCATGGTCATGCCGTTTTCCCCGTGCTCCCTAAATGTTTGTAGACTCCTGGAAAACCCATCCTTTGTCTTTTCATTATGACAGAAGCAGTAAAGCTGTTGCCTTCTTTGTTTTAAGGGGAACGCTGGCCTCCTCCATCTCCAGTTGGACCTTTGCAGTTTCTCGACACCTGCAGAATGCTTGCAAAATGTGGACCTGTGTTCTTTTGTGTCTGACTGGGTCTTTTTTCTTGACGCCCTGTGGTGTCCCCCTTTCTTTGTGCGTCCATGTCAGACGTCCCAGGCCTCGGTAAACCGCATGAAACCGGAAACACAGACCGGCATCAGCTCTTCTGGGTCTGTTGTATTTCAACAAGTGAGAAGACTGTGTCAGTGTGGACAGCTGAGTGTCAAACCGACTTTAACCCTTAAAGACCCAGACCTCCTGCTGGGACACGCACGAAAAAGGAGGCTTTATGAAGGACTTAGCACCGGTCATTAGAACATCACCTTCTGGGTTTTGCATTTTTTAGTGAAAAACTGGTATTTTCATATATTTAATTCACCGATCATGTAGATGTTCGTTAAAGCTCAGATAAAGTTAAGGATTATTAGTTTTAAAAAAAAACATAAAACTGAAGAAAAGTGACTTTTAAAGCAAAATCTGTCATTAACTGAACCTAAACCCAGTGTGTCCATCACTGTCATTGATCAACTCCATGGGTTTACAACCTTATTTTGTTCATTTTTATTCATTTTACTTGATATTTTATTAATTTTTGGTCATTTTGTTACTTATTTTGCTTTTTTTCCTATATTTTGTTGTCCATTTTATAATTTTTCTTGAATTTTGTTCAGTTTGGGGCTTATTTAGTTCATGCTACTTATTATTTTGTTGATTTATCATTCATTTTTTGTTCATTTTATTCATTACTTTGGTTGTTTTTGTTCATTTTGCTGCTTTATTTTATTAATTTATATTTCCTTTTAGTTAATAATTGGCTCATTTTTTCCACACACATTCATTTTATGTATTATTTAATATATGTAAACCCAGTGTGTCCATCACTGTCTACTGATCCAACTCCGTGGGTTTTACTGGTGAATCCAGTGTTGGAGCAGATGACAGTGTTTCCACGGTAACTACACAGCCTCTGAACGTCCAAATATGGTCAATCTGATGACCATGAAAAGATGAAGAACTGTATTTGACACCAATTATTGACATGGATTGATAGGATTAGCGGTATCAACAGGAATAAACAGTCATTTCGATCAGTAGATGGTTTAGGTTAAAGGAGGACGTTTGGGTCTGTAAGGGTTAAATAAATATTTTTCCTGAATCACCCCAGTGTATCTAATTGGTTTTGTTTAAACCACTGGTGTTACTGGCCTGGGACCAGCAGTGGAGCATGTGTTTTTGGATGTGCCTGCCA
This sequence comes from Sphaeramia orbicularis, assembly GCF_902148855.1. Taxonomy (NCBI): domain Eukaryota; kingdom Metazoa; phylum Chordata; class Actinopteri; order Kurtiformes; family Apogonidae; genus Sphaeramia; species Sphaeramia orbicularis. The sequence goes on along the minus strand of NC_043977.1, from coordinate 2,057,420 downwards.
TGTGCACCTGCACCTGTGTGCATGTCCTGTTCTTGGTTCAGTTTCAGTGCATTCAGTTTGGTTTTGGTTTTGCATTTCCCCCCTTTACCTTATTTCTTCATTGTTTGACTTCGATTACACCTCTTTTTTCTCTTCTTTTCTTCAGTCTTTTGGTTTGAAAGGATTAACTGGTGCTTTCTTCTTCCTATTCTTTTGTTTCAGTAAAGGGACCCGGCAGAAAGTTAAGTCTGCCCACAGATCTTAAGACTGATCTTGGTACGGTAGGCGAAAGCCAGCAGTTTTCCTTTGAGTCATTTCAGTTTCTGCCTTTTGGTCACCTTTCCTAGACTTTTCTGTTGCTTTTTAGTGTTTTTTTGGATTCTTCCTTCAGATTTCTTCTCCTTTGGGTTCTTTTTGTCACTCTCTCTTCCCTTTTTCAACCAGCACATGAGACACTGTTCTGAAATACTGGTCCATTTTGCTGCTTTAATCTGTTTTTATTTTTTTATATCTGGTGTGTTTGTTTCTTCTACATTTGCAAGTGTTTCTAAAGGTGATTTCTGAACTCATGCCCATACTTAAATTCGAGGCTTGTCTTCCTTGCTTTGATCATGATTGGACCATCGTACCTAACCTCTGCTCCATCGACGGCTTGGCTCACAGGAGCGGATCACTCCTGTCCTCATTGTAACTTAGGGCGTCTCAAAAATCACTTTTCTCTTCAGATCATGGTGTTATTAAACCAGTTAATCTCCAACATGATAATAGCTTCCCAAAAAAATTTCAGCAAAATCCGTCAACGTTTGACCCCCCCACCGCAAGTATGAAGGGTCCATCAAAAAACGCCAAAACGCTCATTTTAACCCAGAAAATCACATATAAGGAGGTCTGAAGTGTCCACAAATGGCTTTTTCTGGTATTTTACAGCGTCCCTGTAATATCAACTTCACAGGTATTGTATCAGGTGAATTATAAGTGAAAATAAGGTGATTTAAGATAAAATAACTCACTTATAGGCTAAAACTGGAAATAGAAGAAGTTCAGAACAGTAAATCTAGTTGAACACAATGTCTGTTTTCTTAACCTCCTTTTCAGCAAAATACAGGTTTGAGTTCCAGACAAATAGAAGCTGAACACTGAAATAATAAAGATAAATACAAGATTTAAGGGTGCATAAATCACAGACTTTAATAATGGACATGGTTCTGATAATCTGGACATACTTTTATACATGTGCAGTTCACACTTTATTCAGATATTTCTCGCCCTAGAGTTTCTCTTCCATTTCTTCTGGAGAAACTCTGATAGCTGAAAAGGGGTTAAGGAAAACAGACATTGTGTGTTCTACTACATTTACTGTTCTGAACGTCTTTCTATTTCAAATTTTTAGCCTATAATAATGTTGAACCTTTGGATCTGCCACAAACATTCTCGAACAGTTCCTCCAGTAGACTGGGCTGATGATGCAGACTTTCAGAAGGAGGAGAAAACTGGGCATTCCACTAAAGCTGTCAATGATGTCTACTGACAGAGGGGCGGAGCTATTCCAGACTTCAACTGTAGCACGAACAACAAATGCAGATCACAAACAGTACTGGCAACAAGTTGTCAAAGAACACAGGAACATTTTTGTCATTTCAATAAACCAGCAGTGGTTGATGGACTTTCTAAGGAACATTTGTATGGTGAGTGTCAGTTTGATTTGGAGAATAAAATGACAGATTCTTCTAATCTGCCTTATTCATTTGGACAGTTCTGTTAGAGTATATACGACATCTGCACCTGTCTGGGACACCTCTAAATATGAATTAATTTGCATAATAATTTGGGCTTGAAGTAATTTGGCCACATATGGAACCAAATGCAGGGTTCGAATCCAGAGAATCTGAAAAACATTTTCGTGGACCACCCTAAGGGACGCTGTAAAATACCAGAACAAAGCAATTTGTTGACTCTTAAGACCTCGTTGTATGTGATTTCTGGGTTAAATGAGCGTTTTTTTGACATTTTTTGATGGGCCCTTCACACTTTGCGGTAGAGGGGGTCAAAACGTTGACAGATTTTGCTGAATTTTTTTGGGGTGGGGTGGGGGGGGGCTATTATCATGTTGGAGATTAACTGGTTTGAATAACACCATGAATCTGAAGAGAAAAGGGATTTTTGAGACGCTCTATTGTAACTGGACCATCTCCTCTCTTTGACTAATTCATGTGCATCCCAGACTCTGAGCGTTGGTTTCCCTCCCCCCTCCCCCCCCTTCTCATGCATCTCTGACTGTACACACCTCACATTCCAGGTTTCTCTTGCTCTGCTTCTGCAAGTGTCACACATGCTGTCGCCTCTTAAAGCTCCTGCTGCTTTTACACTAATGTGCCAGTACTTATTCCTGTTTTTGTCATTTAATTGCCTCTCTCTACCTGACAGGTACCAAAAAACTCTTTGATTTATTCTTCCTTTAAATCAGAAGTTTCTGTTTAACAAGAGGGACAGGTTTACGAGTCAGCGACATACGAACAGCAGCGAAAAACCACAGGGACATTCATTCCATATAAGGCAGACAGCAGGTGGATGCTGACACTGAAATAACAGAAGGGCTTATTCATGTTCAGGGGTTTTCTGGAACACTTTAACTGTGTCGACACATTTACAACAGAAGAAGGACAGCTGCATTTTCCATGACCATGATCTATCTGACCCCAGCAGAATAGAATAGAATAGAATAGAATAGAATAGAATAGAATAGAATAGAATAGAATAGAATAGAATAGGCTTTATTTTCACCCAGGCTGTGAATCCAAATTGCTGCTTCGTGTCAGTGACAGTGAACTATACGACTAAATACAATCACAATTAAATACAGACATGCATTAAGAATGTTTAAATATTACTGTTCAGTACAAATAATAAGAGCCAAAACCTGCCACTAATGTTCCAGTCCCAGTTGTGTGTGCTGAAGCTGGGCTCAGTGGGTGAGTATGAACCTGGAGCCAGCCACATGTTGGTTTAACCCTGAAAACATCTGAAGGTGTGAGAGCTGGAGCCTCCTGCAGTGTGTAGTCACATGACCAGGGAATGAACCGCAGGATCCAACATCTGTGTGTGTGTGTGGTGTGTGTGTGGTGTGTGTGTGTGTGTGTCCGAGTGGACATGGTGTGTGTTTGTGTGTGAAGGGAAGTGTGTGTTCTTATGTGTGTATGTGTGTGTGGGGGGGTGGAATGGTCAAATCATTTTTATTTCCCGTGGACCAATTTCCTGCCAGAACACAACAGAGGCAGACGAACCCTCCACTTGAATAAAGACCCACATTTAGGCAGACTGTGTGTTGCCTTCAGGTTGTCCCCTGGTAGTTGTAGTTTTTGGCAGCGCCTCGGTCCACCTGCTGTGAACTGGTCCTGTGTTCAGGAGGACTCCGTGGCACCTCGGGAGTTTCATCTTCACTTTCAGATTGAATAATTCAACAGTCGAGTGGGATTTTAATAAGAATCAGTGTCAGATACCACTGGTCTACAATGTTTTAGAAATGATCTGCCTCATTAAATGAGCTGAATGTTACCTATTTTAATCAGATTAAGTGTTAAACTAATGACCACAGTGCTGGTTTGCTGCTGTTTTCCAGGTACATGATGGTGTGTTCTAACACGTATATGTTGGTTTGTGTCCATTTATCCAATAGATGTGTAAATATTCCACTGATAGAACCTGTCCAGCCATGGATTGTCATGTGCACAGTGTTTGAAGTAGATCTGCCCCGCAGAAAAAGTCTGTACAAAAATAAGGAAAATTCAACTCATTATTGGGTTCAAATGTCTTATTTTAAGTAAAATTATCTGCCAGTGCAGGAAGAAAATCATACATAAGTTTTATAAAAATAAGAATTTATTATATAACAATTATGGAATGTTTAAATTTTTATTTTAATCAGAATATACTTGTTTCAAGTCTTCATAGAAAGATTTTATATATATATATGGTCTTATGAAGATGTAATGACTCAGTAGACATTTATATCAGCAAAACTGGATAAAACAAGTAAAACTATCTTGAAACAGTTCCTGCATCCTCCATCCTCATCCTCCAACAGTGGAGCTGGTTTTATTAGAAATATAGTTTAAATTAGATGTTAATATCTCAGTGGGCAGAACAAGAGGAAAATACTGGAACAACGTTCAAAGAATCTGAACAAGATTAAGTCTAAATAAGTAAATAAATTTTTAAAAATTATCTTTCAAGATAAATATTCCAAATTTAACTCAGTTTATCTGTCAGATATTTTTTTTTGCAGTGTCAGACTAATATTCCTTGGAGTAAAACCATTCTCTCGTTAATTTCCAATTTCACATTTTGACCCAAAAGTGTATCTGTTAAACTTCACCAGCCAGCATTTAGGACTGGATTAGTCTGGATCAGTGACTCGTCTGTGGTTAAAACCGTTGTAAACCAGTGATAGTCAGAGGACAGTGAGGGGAAAACCTCTGATATTTGGACCACATGAATTCCTTCTTGTAAAGTTCAGCTCTTGTTTCTTTTCTAAAGGCCGTAGTATGAACACACTGGAGGGCTGTTCATTACAGCTGCCTCGGCCACTTCTGTCCTGCTGATCAGACTACACTGAACACAATCAGCACAAGTTGTTTTTCTTTTCTTTTCGTTCTGTCTCATTAAGAGAGTGTGCTCTAACTAATTATTTCACACACACACAAACACCCACATGTTCTGTTATTACTTAAGGATGAAGTTGTCCAATAACCCCCCCCCCCCCCCCCAAAGGACAGAAAGAACAAGGAAGTATGGTGTGTGTGTTTCCAGTCGACTCATGACGTGCATTCCAATAAACAGGCAGATCCTTTCTATTTAATTAGTTATCTGTTCATTTGTTGTGTTTGTCCCAAACCCTCTGGGCTGAAAGAGGAAGAATCCAACAGTTCCTGCTAAAACTAGGATTCCGAACACTTCACACAAAATCAAACCAAATGGAACAAAGTGGAGATGAAAGAAGTGTTTTCCTCTTTAGTTTCATCTCTCTTTTCCTGGCACAGACTTGGTGAATCTCCTCCTCTCCATGTTCCTCTGCTCTGTTCCTCCTCCTTTCTGTTCACACTAAACTTCAGTCCACCTTCCAGCTCTCTCTCATCCTTCTGTCTCCTCCCTCTCTCCTTCGCCACCATCTTTCTTATTAACAGTCTGATTTTCCACATTGGCTTGTTCCTCTTATGCTGCACAGGTATCCAGCTTCACGGGGAGTGTAGTTTTCTACTGAGCTGTAAAATGAACGGATCCAAATCAGCTGAATAAAAACATGTCGTTGGACTCTGAACCTGTTCACCCATTGGCCGATCCACGTCTTATTCGGATGAAACCCACATGTGACTCATTAGTCGACTGCACCGACGCTGAAGACGGATACCGCAGCATTGGGAATGTGTTGAAAAGTGTCATTATTTCCCGTTTGCTAATGCTTTGCCGTTGTTACAGATCATGTCAATGGACATTGCACTAGCCCCACCTCCCAGCCCTGCTCGGCGGGGAAGCCTCGCGTCCCGGTGGGTCCTGAGGGGCCACGGCTTACCCGCAGAGGCCCCGGCCGACCGCCCTTCCGCAAGGCCCAGTCTGCTGCTTGCATGGAGATCTCTTTGCCTGTGTCCCACACTGAAGGTGTGTGCTTGTTCCTCCCAGCTCCCATCCCTAAAACCTCTAGAACATTCCCACCTCCTAACAAGTGCATGCCATCCTCTCCCTTTGGGGTAAGTGGATTTAGACCTGATACCATAGTTAACACAGGCAAGCGTATGCTAATGCAGGTGTGCAGCTTGAAAACCTCTCCCTAAAGTCTATATAACACCTGGATTCCAATATGAATAATTCATATGGTGCCTGTTTTATTAACCATAAAGACCCAGTGGTACTTTTAATTAAAAATGTTCTCTATATTTAACTTTCCTAATATGATTTACCTCCATTTACTGTTATATTATCCTCTTTATTTTGAGTTTTTTCAGTGCAAATTATGTATTTTCCTGTATTTAATTCACTGATCATGTAGATGTTCATTAAAGCTCAGATTAAAGGTGAAGGTTATTCATTCTAAAGTGTCTGACTGTAACTAGACCAGGTCACAGTCATAAAGTTTTAGCTGATTTTAGCATTAATAGTCACAAAACCTTGTGTAAATGTAGGGCTGGGCAAGTTAACGCGTTATTAACACATTCAATCACTCAATCAATCTTTATTTATGTAGCACTTTTCATACATTAACGGTGTAGCACAAAAATTAATAACACCGACAGTTTTTTTTTTTCTCTCCGTTAATGCCGTTTTATTCTAACTCCTATTCTTCTGCTTGTGTGCGTGTAGCGATTAGCTGCAGATAGACAAACAGGTTAACAAGAAAAGACGGACGCCCAAAACTTGTGTCCAAATCTGTTCCTGTAGACTCACTGTAAAACTGACACATACAAACAGAATCTGTCTGAGTTCTGTTCACTGCCTTAGTACATTTACATGGCATTATACATTTAAATGAATGGAAAAGATCACTAGCTCGATGCTAACTTGAATGGGAAAATCCACAGACACGCTAACGATTAGCATTTACAGATTAATTTAAGATTTACAACGTCTTTTTGTCCAGTAACAAAGGTTCATGTCAGAGATATTTGATACTATTCATTCTGACAACAACTGAACAGAAAATACTCACAGGCAAACGTTTTTGGGGCCATACAAACAGAGTGAAAGAAACGTGTCTGTTAGTTCCTTCTTATGTCTGAACTGACTACGGGAACACCTCAAGGACAAAGCGTACGTTAGTGACACTTATTCCCACCACTAGAGGGCCCCCTTTGTTTACTCTGAACACCTGAACATCACATATTATTGTTCTTATTAGTATTAGTACTGATTAGTGGGACTAAGACTCCTGTCAATCACTCACAACCGGAAATAAACATGTGTGGACATAAACATGTGTAACAGTAGCGGTCTGTTCCATGGACATTTTCATTGTAAATGTCTTCAGATGGTGGGGGGGAGAAGGACACAGGTGTTTGGAAGCATGACATGTGCAATTATTTTTATCAGCGGAAGTACTGCAGTCTGAGATATCACTGAAAGGAAATACACACTGTTGATGCCGGCAAACCCCCCCCCCCCATATAACTATGCGATTCACGGTGATTAATTGCAGAAGTCCACGCGATTAATTGCGATTAAAAATTTTAATCGCTGCCCAGCACTAGTAAAATGTAATTTTTAACACTTTATCAGACTTTACCAAACACATGCAGCGTTCAGGCAGAGACATAAACATTAGCTCCTCGTCTGTATGAACTAAAACATAAACCAAATAAACATTCTTAACTCTTCTCATCATTCTGATTGGATTTGGATTACAGTAAAAAAAAAATTTAAAGCTTCAGCCACATCTAAAAACTAGAAAAGCACTTGTAGAGCGTAGACCTCCGCCAAGGCAGTTCAGTCCCCCCCCCCAATCACCACCAAAATGTAATCATTTGTTCCTTGTGCCAGTATCAACATTTCCTGAAAACTTCATCCAAATCCGTCCATAACTTTTGGAGTTATCTTGCTAACAGACAAACAGACAAACGCAGATGAAAACATAACCTCCTTGGCGGACGTAAAAACACTTCTGTTTTGTTCTTGCTTATATTTTCAGGTAAAGCTCATTTTATATTTATGACAAATATATTATGTCTCCCACCAACCTACCTTAGTATAGGTCAAAAAAAAAAAAAGTTTGCATCATTTGTTTCTTCACTTTCATAAACCTGATTACTGAAGCTACCAGGCCTCATATAAAAGTGTCAGAGTTGGAGAGGTCCAGTTCCATAAACCAAACTGAAAGAATCCATTGACCTTCAGCAGATTTTCAAACCAGTTCCTGTTTCCACCTCCGTCAGTCTAAACCAGTGCACCTTGCATTAGCATCACCGTGGAACATTGACCAACAGGAGCTGCCTGCTTAGAATGCAAGACACGCTCCTTGCATTGTGTCCCTGTTTCTGTTGCTTGTGTCGACCATGTCCCGGGCCTGAAGGTCGGTGCAATATTCAGTGTTTTAATCGATCATGTGACCTTCTCCAGTGCCTTTTGTTTTTTCGGGCTGTTTTTCTTCTTGCTTTCATTTCACTTTAAATGACGTACTGAGGTCTTAACAGAGACACTGACTGCATTACATTTCCACGCACTAATACTGCAGTTTCTGCCCCAGTCTGACATGAACAGCTTCCACCCTCCATCTGTTTTCTTTGCATCAAACGTTTCTTTTTTACACCAGTGTTGGACTTGTTTGACTGAACAAACTCTGCCTCCTTCTGTCATTGCTTCAACCACCTTCTAGAAAATGTTCATGCTGCATTATTTAAGTACACTGCAAAAATCTAAATCTGACCAAGTGTATTTGTCTCATTTCTAGTCCAAATATCTCATCACACTTAAAATCAGACAGAATCACCTACAGAGGAACTTTACAGTGAGATATAAGAACTGATTTATAGACAGTAGATCTGGAAAATCTGAGTTCAACAATCTGAACAAGATAATTTTCACTGTCCATTGGCAGATTTTTTTGCTTTATTCAAGTTTTTTTTCCGCTTAATTCAAGATTTTTTTGTGCTTAATTCAACTTTTTTTTTTTGCTTAATTCAACTTTTTTTTTTCTTAATTCAAGCAAAAATCTCTGCCATTGGAACAAGTGAAAATTATCTTGGTCAGATTTGTTGAAATCAGATTTTCCAGATCTACTGTCTATAAATCAGTTCTTATATCTCACTGAAAAGTTATTCTTGAGGTGATTGTGTCTTATTTTAAGTGTGATCAGATATTTGGATTAGAAATGAGAAAAATACACTTAGTAAGACTTAGATTTTTGCAGTGTATGTTCTAAAATGATTGGAATCCAATTCTGTCCAAAGGTTTAGGGGTCAATAAGTTCAAAGGTTATTCTCTTTATGAGTGGTATCCACAGTGGGTCCCTCTACAGGTCAGGTCATGTGTCTGCAGTCCTTCAGAATGGACCTCCTCTTCTCCTTTTTTCTGTTTTATAGCAGCTGGTTTCCAGTGTTTTAGGGCTTTACCTTCACATACTGTGTTTGACTGTGGATCAGAGTTAATGTTCCCTCACTGACAAAGCCCAGAATAGACCAAATAAGTGCAAATTCCAAAAACTCAGATTGACTGAACCATGCGTTCCACAGTTCCTAGTACTCAGATGTACCCTCAGAATGGTCCAGAAGGCCAGTGGAACCTCTTGGCTGTGCAGTGGAATGGAAGGGACCAGAAATGTCAGTAGAAGAGATTGTTAAAGCAGCAGCAGTACCCCCTCATTTGGTGCAAAATCACAGTTATTTTAAAAAATAAAAAATAAAAAATTATACATATATATATATATATATATATATATATTATATATATATATATATATATTATATATATATATATATATATTAGAAATACATTTAATGGCAGATATTCAGGTGGACAGAAATGCTTCATGGATTAACTCAGTAGTTTTCATCCTTTTTTGGCTCCTGACCCCATTTTGCCATCACAAATTTCTGGCGACCCCAGACATTCACATCTGAGACATTTGTTTTTGAACATGTAATAGTTTGCTATACTATGTTGCAAATAAATGTTAATGTTAGAGGACGTTTAGTCTATATAATGTGTATTATTGTGGACAGAGGCAGTAAACCCAGGTGTAGATTACTGCACAAAGGCTCAGGATCTGTCCAGTCAGTCCAGCTGGGATTTACAAGGAGGACAATTAATACTGAACAAACAAGAACTGAAACTATGAATTATGAAAGAGCTGCAGCATCTGAAACTGACCACACTGAACATTTGACACACAAACAGAACCACAGTGCTGCAGTTTCACAACCACAGTTTGTCTCATGGATTGGGATTGGCTCTGTCAACTCACCATATGTTTTTATTTGTAAGTTTTTATTTTTATCAATGACTAGAAATTTCAGGTGACCCCATTTGAATTCCAGGCGACCCCATGTGGGGTCCCGACCCCAAGGTTGAAAAACACTGGATTAACTATTAAAAAGCAGTAAAGGTGAATGGTGCGTCCCCCTATCAGCTCCTGGTAAGTACACAATGACCCCTTTGATTTGAGACAAACTCTGTTATTTCCATAGTGTTGTGTATCTACGTGGTGAACTAATGAAGCACAACTGTGGCACCGCTTCCTGTTGTAGAGAAATGAGTTTTACTGTATTAACGAGGTCTCTGAAGATCCAAGTCAGCAACTGCTCTAATGTTAGACAACGGGTTTAATTGTGCAGGATTTTCAGCTTTAATGTAAACAGGTGAGCTGCATAAAACACACACCATCACACAGTTGAAATTTACTGGAGAGACCAAAGCTGTTCCAGTACCAGGCTGTAAACAGTTCAGTTCTGCTGGAAAGTCCATTTTAACCCTTTCATGCACAGTGGTCACTCCAGTGGACAGTTCTTCTCCAGCTGTTCTCTTGTATATTCATGGGTTTGGTTGTTTTAGTTCCATACCAGCCAACACAGTGGACACTCATGCACCATCCTAAACACTGACATTCAGACCAGTACTGTAACTTTGCTGTTCTTGATAAACCTGATCTGCACTAACATGTTTGAGTGTAAATGAATTGCTAGTTGTTATTAAACTGTTTAGACTGTAATTAATTTCCTAAACAAATTGTTTTTTTCTTTTCTTTTTTTTTTTTTTGCATATTGTCTCCATAAAGTGAGTAATAACTAGTATTAGAGTATGTTAAAATGTGGGAAAAAACATCAGATTGGCTGCATTAAAATGTTTTTATTCCATAGTTTTCACACAGTATATCACTTTCTGATATTGCGTTTTAAATACATGTTTCTTTGCTTCAGAAATTAAAGACAATAGTGTCCAGCTGAGTGGACATTTTTGCAACTCCTTAAAAAATAGTGTACATTAAAAAAAATCTGTCACATTGTTTTTTTCCATGCCTAAAGAGGAAGAAAAACAGTCAGGAAAAAACATGTTGACTAAGGTTTTCATAATTCATGCATAAAAGGGTTAAAGTGGGACTATGGGGAGGGACCCACTTTTGGAGTCGGCCCCCCAGTGGACATCCAAGGAACAACAGCTTTGGTGACTTCAGCGTTGGCTTCACTTTTCAGCTCTGAAGGTTGATGCACAAGACACTTTTCACTGTCGCTGTAGTATGGGGTTAAAACAAACAAACAAACAAAAAGCACCTCTGGGTGGTTTGTTTGTTTGTTTGTATTGGATGGATGTCCGTGTAAATGTAGTCACTGGCTGTATTTATCCTTAATTTAATTTAATCCTTAAAGTATTATAATCCATGCTCTATAGTCTCAGTATTATACAGTCCCTCTAGGATTTCGCTGACTTTTTTTTTTATTGTTGTGGACTAAAATGCCTGATTTTGTGGCTGCTTTTCCAAAAAACTTTCGATGAAAGTTGTGATGATTTGAGGCTTCTTTTATTAAAGTCATTGGAACATGGGCATTTACAAATGACCTAGAACAGTCTTTTTTGTGTTTTTAGCCTTAAAAAGCACCAGGAAGCAATGATTTTAAACAAAACAGGCTTTTTTTTTCATTCATTCATTTATTTGTTTTGAGCAGAAGAAAAAATTAAACATTTTTTGTGTATATGGAACTAATATCAGAGCAAATACATTAATAAATGAAGGTGATCAAGACAAAATGTCAATTGCCATGTACACTGGTAATAAAATAAATTCAATATGTTCTGCTCAAAAAGGAGTGGGAAGAAGAAAACTGATTAAATCCCACCCCCATCTCACATTTATACAACAAAACACATGACTTTTGCTTCCTTCATGATATAGTAGAATACTTTTGATTAGGGTTAAATGGGTTACATGCACACACACAGACAGACACACACACACACACACACATACACACACACACACACACACAGACACATACACAATACAGAAAAAGGAAAGCGTGCCTCCACAGGTTCTTTCTTCTTCTCTTCTATTGCCTTATAGAGTATATCTGTGCTAACTTTGATCCTTTCAGCTCCTGCTCTTGTTCTGGATCCATCAGCCTCTGTCATTGGGACTTATCTCGTCTGTCCTCTTCCAGTTTCAGCCGTTCTCTTTGCATGTTTTGCAGTTGAAAAGTGTCCGTGGAGCGGAGACTTTCATTTGTGTTCCACCACAGAACAGTATACTTCCACTTTGGTGTAACACATCTGGAAACTGACTTGCATGAACTTTGGCAGTGATGTTTGCTGGTAAATGTGGGCGTTATGCGTCGCACATGTCTTCATCTTCTCAAACGTCAACAAGGGAGTGAACGTGATGACGTACATGTCACGTAGAGGGGGGTGGGAGATAGGGAACTAAGGTGATTGGTCAAATTTGCAGAAAATTCGCGGTGATTGGACGAAATTGCAGCGCCACGCAGAATTTGCGGTGATTGGTTGAATTTGCGTTAATAGTTGCGATTGCAACATTGCAAATTCCTGGAGGGACTGATTATAATGGATGCTCTATAATCTCAGTATTATAATCCATGCCTATAATCTCAGTATTATAATCCATGCCTATAGTCTCAGTATTATAATCCATGCCTATAGTCTCAGTATTATAATCCATGCCTATAGTCTCAGTATTATAATCCATGCCTATAGTCTCAGTATTATAATCCATGCCTATAGTCTCAGTATTATAATCCATGCCTATAATCTCAGTATTATAATCCATGCCTATAGTCTCAGTATTATAATCCATGCCTATAATCTCAGTATTATAATCCATGCCTATAATCTCAGTATTATAATCCATGCCTATAGTCGCAGTATTATAATCCATGCCTATAGTCGCAGTATTATAATCCATGCCTATAATCTCAATATTATAATCCATGCCTATAATCTCAATATTATAATCCATGCCTATAATCTCAGTATTATAATCCATGCTTATAATATCAGTATTATAATCCATGCCTATAATCTCAGTATTATAATCCATGCCTATAATCTCAGTATTATAATCCATGCCTATAGTCTCAGTATTATAATCCATGCCTATAGTCTCAGTATTATAATCCATGCCTATAATCTCAGTATTATAATCCATGCCTATAGTCTCAGTATTATAATCCATGCCTATAATCTCAGTATTATAATCCATGCCTATAGTCTCAATATTATAATCCATGCCTATAATCTCAATATTATAATCCATGCCTATAATCTCAGTATTATAATCCATGCCTATAATCTCAGTATTATAATCCATGCCTATAGTCTCAGTATTATAATCCATGCCTATAGTCTCAGTATTAAAATCCATGCCTATATTCTCAGTATTATAATCCATGCCTATAATCTCAATATTATAATCCATGCCTATAATCTCAGTATTATAATCCATGCCTATAGTCTCAGTATTATAATCCAAGCCTATAATCTCAGTATTATAATCCATGCCTATAATCTCAGTATTATAATCCATGCCTATAATCTCAGTATTATAATCAATGCCTATAGTCGCAGTATTATAATCCATGCCTATAGTCTCAGTATTATAATCCATGCCTATAGTCTCAGTATTATAATCCATGCCTATAGTCTCAGTATTATAATCCATGCCTATAGTCTCAGTATTATAATCCATGCCTATAATCTCAGTATTATAATCCATGCCTATAGTCTCAGTATTATAATCCATGCCTATAGTCTCAGTATTATAATCCATGCCTATAGTCTCAGTATTATAATCCATGCCTATAATCTCAGTATTATAATCCATGCCTATAATCTCAGTATTATAATCCATGCCTATAATCTCAGTATTATAATCCATGCCTATAATCTCAGTATTATAATCCATGCCTATAATCTCAGTATTATAATCCATGCCTATAATCTCAGTATTATAATCCATGCCTATAGTCTCAGTATTATAATCAATGCCTATAGTCTCAGTATTATAATCCATGCCTATAGTCTCAGTATTATAATCCATGCCTATAATCTCAATATTATAATCCATGCCTATAATCTCAGTATTATAATCCATGCCTATAGTCTCAGTATTATAATCCAAGACTATAATCTCAGTATTATAATCCATGCCTATAATCTCAGTATTATAATCCATGCCTATAATCTCAGTATTATAATCCATGCCTATAGTCTCAGTATTATAATCCATGCCTAAAGTCTCAGTATTATAATCCATGCCTATATTCTCAGTATTATAATCCATGCCTATAGTCTCAGTATTATAATCCATGCCTATAGTCTCAGTATTATAATCCATGCCTATAATCTCAGTATTATAATCCATGCCTATAATCTCAGTATTATAATCCATGCCTATAATCTCAGTATTATAATCCATGCCTATAATCTCAGTATTATAATCCAAGACTATAATCTCAGTATTATAATCCAAGACTATAATCTCAGTATTATAATCCATGCCTATAATCTCAGTATTATAATCCATGCCTATAATCTCAGTATTATAATCCAAGCCTATAATCTCAGTATTATAATCCATGCCTATAATCTCAGTATTATAATCCATGCCTATAATCTCAGTATTATAATCCATGCCTATAGTCTCAGTATTATAATCCATGCCTAAAGTCTCAGTATTATAATCCATGCCTATATTCTCAGTATTATAATCCATGCCTATAGTCTCAGTATTAGGGTTAGTAGGGTTAGTATTATAATCCATGCCTATATTCTCAGTATTATAATCCATGCCTATAGTCTCAGTATTATAATCCATGCCTATAGTCTCAGTATTATAATCCATGCCTATAATCTCAGTATTATAATCCATGCCTATAGTCTCAGTATTATAATCCATGCCTAAAGTCTCAGTATTATAATCCATGCCTATATTCTCAGTATTATAATCCATGCCTATAGTCTCAGTATTAGGGTTAGTAGGGTTAGTATTATAATCCATGCCTATATTCTCAGTATTATAATCCATGCCTATAGTCTCAGTATTATAATCCATGCCTATAGTCTCAGTATTATAATCCATGCCTATAATCTCAGTATTATAATCCATGCCTATAGTCTCAGTATTATAATCCATGCCTATAATCTCAGTATTATAATCCAAGCCTATAATCTCAGTATTATAATCCATGCCTATAATCTCAGTATTATAATCCATGCCTATAATCTCAGTATTATAATCCATGCCTATAATCTCAGTATTATAATCCATGCCTATAATCTCAGTATTATAATCCATGCCTATAGTCTCAGTATTATAATCCATGCCTATAATCTCAGTATTAAAATCCATGCCTATAGTCTCAGTATTATAATCCATGCCTATAATTTCAATATTATAATCCATGCCTATAATCTCAGTATTATAATCCATGCCTATAATCTCAGTATTATAATCCATGCCTATAGTCTCAGTATTATAATCCAAGACTATAATCTCAGTATTATAATCCATGCCTATAATCTCAGTATTATAATCCATGCCTATAATCTCAGTATTATAATCCAATCCTATAATCTCAGTATTATAATCCATGCCTATAATCTCAGTATTATAATCCATGCCTATAATCTCAGTATTATAATCCATGCCTATAGTCGCAGTATTATAATCCATGCCTATAGTCTCAGTATTATAATCCATGCCTATAATCTCAGTATTATAATCCATGCTTATAATCTCAGTATTATAATCCATGCCTATAATCTCAGTATTATAATCCATGCCTACAGTCTCAGTATTATAATCCATGCCTATAGTCGCAGTATTATAATCCATGCCTATAGTCTCAGTATTATAATCCATGCCTATAATCTCAGTATTATAATCCAAGCCTATAATCTCAGTATTATAATCCATGCCTATAGTCTCAGTATTATAATCCATGCCTATAGTCTCAGTATTATAATCCATGCCTATAATCTCAGTATTATAATCCATGCCTATAATCTCAGTATTATAATCCATGCCTATAATCTCAGTATTATAATCCATGCCTATAGTCTCAGTATTATAATCCATGCCTATAATCTCAGTATTATAATCCATGCCTATAGTCTCAGTATTATAATCCATGCCTATAGTCTCAGTATTATAATCCATGCCTATAATCTCAGTATTATAATCCATGCCTATAATCTCAGTATTATAATCCATGCCTATAGTCTCAGTATTATAATCCATGCCTATAGTCTCAGTATTATAATCCATGCCTATAATCTCAGTATTATAATCCATGCCTATAATCTCAGTATTATAATCCATGCCTATAATCTCAGTATTATAATCCATGCCTATAATCTCAGTATTATAATCCATGCCTATAGTCTCAGTATTATAATCCATGCCTATAATCTCAGTATTATAATCCATGCCTATAATCTCAGTATTATAATCCATGCCTATAATCTCAGTATTATAATCCATGCCTATAATCTCAGTATTATAATCCATGCCTATAATCTCAGTATTATAATCCATGCCTATAATCTCAGTATTATAATCCATGCCTATAGTCTCAGTATTATAATCCATGCCTATAGTCTCAGTATTATAATCCATGCCTATAATCTCAGTATTATAATCCATGCCTATAATCTCAGTATTATAATCCATGCCTATAGTCTCAGTATTATAATCCATGCCTATAGTCTCAGTATTATAATCCATGCCTATCATCTCAGTATTATAATCCATGCCTATAATCTCAGTATTATAATCCATGCCTATAATCTCAGTATTCCACCAAACAGAACAGACGTGTGAATCTGTGGTGACGCCGGTGCAGAATAATCCTCCGTGTCGCGCCTGTCGCAGCCTCACTTTCACTCTGCCGTTCTGACATTCTCTTTGACACTTATGACATTTCTGTTTCTTCCATCTGAACTGCTTTTATTCACACTGGGACTTGAACCCCCCTCCATCTAAAAATGGATCGTCCCAGCGGGTGGCGTGTCCCCATGATCAGTGCGGAAATTGCTTTTTGTGCGTCTGTACATAAGCCATGACATTTGTGTGTGCTGTGGACCAGTTCGTATTGGGTTGTTTTGGAGCTAGTTTTTCAATATTGCTGTCTTAAATCTAATGACCAAACACAGACGTCAACCTTAATTAGACATTTTTCCTCTTATTTGCACACATATATAAAACTTGACGGGCTTGCTATTAGATTTACTTGACTCTGCACTTTGACAGGATGTGACATCTAAAAACAAAATGAGGTAAAGTGACAGCCTCAAACTGCAGTCCTACATCATCATTCTGAAATGTCGACTTCAGCACCGACACAGAAGTATGGTTAATTACAGGCATGAGACCGTGCACTCCGACGATCACAGCAGGTCTGACACTTCCTTATTACGTTCGACTTGTGTTTCTGTGGCCTGGGCTCACAACTGAAGTGACAGATGACAGTACCTGGACTTATTTACACTTTACGGTTAATGATGACACTGCTGTTGGACTGAATTTTTCTGAGGACGGTGAAATTGAAAGGTGCAGACGCCGGACAAAGGGGACGATCCGTTCACCCAGACAGATGTGATGATTGGCCCTGGAGCTACAGAAGCTGATTAGAGCGGCACTGTTCCAGTTTTAGGTGGAGATCAGGGAAAGTGAGTGAGTTTGTCATTTTCAGCAGTGGATTGTCACGTATACTTTCATTCATGATCATCATTTTATGGACGTGACTGTGTACAGATTAATGCCCTTGACCTTTAAATCTGGGATCATTTAAAGGTGAAATTCAATTAAAGGTGAAATTCAGATATAAGTTAACCCTTTCATGCACAGTGGACAGTTCTTCTCCAGCCGTTCTCTTGTATATTCATGGGTTTTGTTGTTTTAGTTCCAGATCAGCCAACACAGTGGACACTACAGCACCATCCCATAATACACTTTAATTAGTACCGTTCTTGTAACTTTGCAGTTCGTGAGAAACCTGATCTGTAGCAACATATTTGATTGTAAATCAATTGCTAATTGTTACTAGACTGTAATTAACAGTTGTTGTTTTTTTTAAGTTGTTGTGTTTTGTTGTTTTTTTGCATATTGTTTGAGTAATAAGTACTATTAGAGTATGTTAAAATGTGAGAAAACATCAGATTAGCAGCATTTAAAAAAAAATTATTTCATAGTTTTCACACAGTATGACAGTAAATATGTTTCTTTGCTTCAAAAATTAAATGCATGGTGACAAGCTGAGTGGACATTTTTGTAAGGTTCATTAAAAAAAAAATTCAATCACATTGTTTTTTCATACCTGAAGAGGAATAAAAATACTCAGGGAAAAAAAATCTTGATTAAGGTTCTCATAATTCATGCATGAAAGGGTTAAGGATAAAATTAAAATGGAAAGGTGAACATGTAACACAGGTCGAGGCTTTAACAACATAGTTTCCCCATATTTTATGACCATATGCTGTAGAGTTATGACACATTGAAATAACATTTCATAGATAGATAGATGTTTGGGTTCTTCTCTGAAACTGGGTTTATTTCAGTATCTGTCACTGTTCCATCTGTTTAGACCCAATAATCAAAGGTAAATGTAGACAGATTTCCCCCAGGATGGACCTAATGATGACCTCAGAGAAATGCACAAAAATTATCCTCTTGTTCTGAGCCATCCCATAATTAATGAATTTATAATCAAATATTGGGTCCAAAAATAGGACCTAAATATGGACACATTAAACCCTCTGCGTCTGTTTCATCCAGTTTTATCCAAACTCCACAGTTTGAACAGCACTAACTATAGTCTGTCTGAGCATTTGGACCAGTTTGTGAGACAGAACCTATTTTTCATAAACCCACTGTAAAAAATATCTGTTTATTGTGTGATTACAAAACTAACTAAAATGGATAAAAATTATGGATAAAATTCCCTTTGTTTCCGTCTTTGTCAACGTCGGATTGATATGAAATCGGTTTATTTAGCTCGAGGCACCATACGACACTTTTTGCTCCGTCACTTGTGTTCACTTGTGGTTTCCAGTCGTCTTGTGGTCCCCACTCTACCTGGAAACATGGAGACTAAAGTTGGGAGAAAGTTCTGCGTGGGATTTATTTGAATATGACGGCGAGGAAGATAAAAGATATGAAAAAACTAAAGTTAATACTGAAACTAAACTAAAACTAAACATTTAGGGAAAAAAATGAAAACTAATAAAACCTAGCAAACCGGCTCTAAAAACTAATTCAAACGAACTGAATTAGAGAAAAAGACTAAATCAAACTAAACTATAATGAAAATTCCAAAACTATTAGAAGCTCGCTGTGAACATGCACCAGTGTGACTCATCACAGATGGATCCGGTAACACTGTATGAATCTAACCAAAGAAGGGTGGTGTTCGGTTTACTCCGCCACAGCTGACCCCTCTCCACCACTTCTGCAATTAGATTCACGTTACGATCTTCATCAGCCTCATTATACGACAGTGACCCGGAGCTCGGAGAGGGAAGCAGGTCTTCATTAGCATCAACGGAATGTTTTATTAAAGCCACAGCCAGGGCCACAACTGTTTAATCACCCAAACAGATGTCGGCTGGGGTTGAAATCCCAGGTTTCTGCCGCTTATTTAATGCATCTGTAACCTTTAAACGTAACAACAGAAATCTGACAGCTTCTACAAGTAGCACACAACGGAAAAGATACTGTTAGGATTTAGATCCACCTGGAAAAGAGACAAAAGGCTGTCACTATTGTCATGTATGGGATGAGTGATTTTGCTGTTTTGTTTAGTTTTTTTATTCATTCATTTATTTATTTTTAAATGTATTCACTTTTATTTTTATGTATTTATGTCCTTTTCCCCCTAAGCTTCTTTCTATACTATTATTTAAAACCCTTTTCTGATTCCTCACTTCTGTATACCCATATCCTTTAACCTTTCTATTGTATTTGTGTATTTTATTTTATTTATTTATTTATTTATTTCAAACACGTAAAGAAACAAAATAAAACAAAGCAAATTAAGACATAAACAAACTAATTCAATATGTATATTGAATTTTTTAAAAAAAAAGAACAAAAATTAATAAAAACTTCATAAAATTCTAAATAATATGAAAAAAAATAAGTAAAAAAGGATCAAATAAGCAAAAAGATGAACAAAAACAGCTAAAGTCATCAATAAAATGAAGAAAAATGAAGAATAAACCAACAAAATAATACGAGACATGAACAAAATAAGCCACAAACTGAACAAAATGGAAGAAAAACTAATAAACCCATGCAGTTGGATCAGTGACAGTGGATGGACACACTGACAGTCAAACTCCAGACTCTTTACTAATTCCTCTGTTGCTGCATTTCTACTACATGGAAGTGGTTCGACTCAACTCGGCTCGTCTTCCGTTGTTGTGCACCTCATTTCCTTTCCCTTCTTACCTTCAGAAAGTTGTGTTTGAGGAGTTACGATGTTTGTTGCCCACACCGGAACCGGCCCGGCGTTCACTCTGCCGCTACATTCACAAGCGCCGCTAAGTAGAGAATCAAACACGTGACATTCCTGTAAATGATTCACATGTGGACAAACGTTTGAGCAGATTGGAGGGATTCCACCTTTAGAAGACATGGAAGCTTTGCAGGTGTTCCAAGTAAGTGGACCTGGTGTCATCTTTTTAGACCGTTTCGGCCACGTTCTGACCAAAACAATGCAGCGTACGTGTGACGTCATCGCGCAACGAAGGCAGAATCGATAAGCAGAATCGTTAAGCAGGCAAACGATTCCAAGGAATCGAGCTACTGGGAACCGGTTCTCAAAAAGAACCGGTTCTCGATTCCCATCCCTACTCATAACCTCAAATGCAAAACCTCCAGTTTTTCCTGAAGATGGAAGTCTAAAACCTGACAACGTTAGCGGTCTGGTCTCCAGTGTGTGCGTGGTGGCTGCTGTATGTGCGCCTGGCTTGGGCTGTGTTGTTTATCAGCAGTACTGGGTTACCACAGTGAAGAGCCAGCAGGATCACTGGAATAATTAAAGGTCAACAAGCGATGTGAGAGATGGGGCCGATGTTAATGAGGTGTGCACGCCAGGCTCACAGACAGAGGAGGGAAATGACGGGGGGTGCAGGACTCAGCTGATGGTAAACACCACCATACCCTCCATCTCAGCCAGACGGCACCTCTATTAAATATTGACGATAGATTTGTAGGATATAGTTCCACTTCTATGTAAACATGGTGGCAGGGGATGGTTAAGAGCCTGAAGATCAGCTGCTAATGCAATAAGAGGGCAGTGTTGTTCCTGTGTGGAGGGAGGAGACGCTCTCCCACCGCCAAGCCCTCACAAGTAACCCTTATAAATAATACAGAACCAGCGCTGCCAGATGGGAAATGTCCCCACAAATCTAATTTAAGGTCTATGTTAGGACTGTAACCATTACCGGTATAACCATAAACTGCACTAAAATCGCAGATGATTAGTATTACTGTTTAAATTCTAATTCTCATGATAACCATATTTGATTATCGCACTTTTAGGGACAAAAAACCCCTATGTACAGATCTGCTTTTATGTCAAATATTTGAGTATAGTTTTAATTTATTACAATTTTAATTTTCTATACCTAATATTTGGAACCAATATTCACTTTTAAAGTCTGTGAAAAGGTTTGTTAAACATCTGTGTGTTATTTATGCAATAAATTATATACATTTTTGTCCTTTTGTGTAGATATAGTAGGTTAAAGTGAAAAAAATAATAGATGAGGTAGATGTTGTGCTGAAAAACAGATCCCAAACATGGGTATAGTAAACATTTGTTTCTATAGTATATAAAGGCAAACTCAAAAGGACTGAAAAACAGACAAAATAGACTCAGACCACTAAGGGTTAATATTGGAATGTTTCTGACACAGAAGGGACATTGTTCCAGTTA
Organism: Sphaeramia orbicularis; assembly: GCF_902148855.1. Classification (NCBI taxonomy): domain Eukaryota; kingdom Metazoa; phylum Chordata; class Actinopteri; order Kurtiformes; family Apogonidae; genus Sphaeramia; species Sphaeramia orbicularis. The sequence continues at coordinate 2,035,515 of NC_043977.1, read as the reverse complement.
TTTTATTTGTGGGTTGTTGGTTGTTTTTTTTTTCCAAAATACAACCTGGTTAAATTCTTTCAGTGTGTGTATTGGTACTTTTTGAACATTTTAGCACAATTTCAATAATACCGCGATAATAATGATAATCATGATAATTTTGGTCACAGTAACCGTGATATGAAATTTTCATCTGGTTCCATCCCTAATCTGTGTCTTTGTGTTGGCTCTGTGCTACACACCTGTACACACACAGGTGGTGTGAAGGCCCACGTCCACAGTGCAGCGTTTAACTGTTGACAACAAGAGCTAAGAGGACATGAACGGTGTGCAAACAGCAGATCATAGGATCAGAAATGCAGTCGTCATCTTCACATGTCGCAGGATAAAGTTAATAAACAGTCGGTTTGGACTCGGTCTGTATCAGGGCCGTCAAACTCAGTTTCTTTCAGGTTCTACATTCAGCCCAATTGAATCTGAAGTGGGCTGGACCAGTACCATAATAGTATGATAGCCAGCGTTCTCGCTAGCGTCATTGAACGTCGGGGCCCCTGACACTGTCCCTGGGGGGCCCCGACGCTGAGATTTGACCCGTGATGCTGTCTTTCAACTGGTGTAGCGTTTTTTGTGTGTGTGTGTGTGTGTGTGTGTGTGATCATCCAGCGTAATGATAACGAGATTTGAATTTGAATAAATCTATTCCTTTGTCTTGGCGCAAAGCGCTGCAGACAGGAAATGGCAACAATAGAAGCCACACCCCTTTGTGTGCCTTGGTATTGTCTGACCCCGCCCACCAACATCACTTGCCTTACGCTCATTGGCTGATAATGAGACTTCAATCAGTTTATCTGATTTAAACGGACCGATCACCCGTGGAAAATTAGATCTAAAATTACCCTGTGCGTGCGTATAGTGTGAGTGCCGCTCTGACTATCCCTAATTTCGTGCATGTAAATATATTTTTCCATGATCATGTCTGCATCGAAGCGTGGGGGCAACGCCAAACGCAAGGGAAATAGACAAAAACTTGGCTTCATTCCTCAAAATTTGCCCCTCAAAATGCAGGAAATAGTGTTTAAGAGAGTTAGACATTTCAAAATTTTCCAGGGGAGGATGTCCCCAGACCCCCAACAAAACTCGCACCATGTACGCGCCATGGTGCCCCCACGCTGTGAAAAAATCCTAGTGACAACCCTGATAGCCAATAAAAAATGACAACTCCAAATTGTTTTAGTGCAAAAAATGACATTAATTTATGCCAATATTTTATGTTTACGAACTATCCAAACAAAAAGGATGTGAATAACCTGAAAAAAAAAGAAATTTGTTAAAAAATATAAGTACAATTTTATCAATATTGTGCCTCAACTTATCATTTCTACATGTGCATTACAGATCAGATCTACAAAGACACAAAACATTTAGTCACAGGCAGAATGTTGTTAAAATTGCACTGAATTTACTTCAGACATTTCAGGTTGTTCATATTTGTTCAGGTTATTCACATTTTATTGTTAAAGGACAGTTTGTTAACATTTTCATAATTTAATGGTTTTTGCATCAAAGATAAAAAATGGGTGTTGTCCTTATTTATAGGTTATGATATTATTTTTGAGTTTGATGCCTTAACTTCCACTTTGTAAATTCATCCTGTGGGCCGGATCTGGCCCCCGGGCCACATGTTTGACACCTGCGGTCTATATGATCCATATGTCGGGAGTTTAGATTTTTTTTATTAGAAAGGGAGACGTGTATTATTCAGAATTACACAGACATTTATTTCAAAACGGAGTGAAAACTGAAGCTTTAGTAACAAGCTGTGTATTTATTAGTGCTTTTACTAGTGATGAAATATGCAATTGAAGATATGTGCTAATAAATCAATAATTAAACGGATAAGCTTAAGACAATGGATAGATGGATAAATCAATAAATATTAATTTTTTATGGAGCTTTTCAGTGTTTAATCCTTTCATGCATGAATTATGAGAACCTTAATCAAGATTTTTTTTTCCTTAGTGTTTTTTATTCCTCTTTAGGCGTGAAAAAAAATGTGATTTTTTTCTTTTTTTTTTTCTTTTTTTTTTATGAACCTGTTTTTCATGGCGTTACAAAAATGTCCACTCAGCTGAACATTGTGCGTTTAGTTTTTTAAGCAAAGAAACATGTATTTACTGACATAGTGCGTGAAAACTATGAAATAAAAACACTTTTCACCTCCTGAGACTCAGCAAAGGCATGTTTGTCCTGTGTAGGGACACAAGTTTGACAGTTTTATCTAAAAAAAATACTGTCCATTGTAAAGGACATTCCATTAAAAAAATAAATAAATAAAAATAATTTAAAAAAAAAAATGTATCTGAAAAAAAAAGTTGCATTATGCAGTTTCCAATCAAGACAATTGTTTAATGGAAAAAAGCTAAAATTTTCACTTTCCTGGGTCTGAAGAGGATAATGGAGCTGATCTGAGGTTTACTCACATTTGAACAGACTTAACAGAACCACACAAACAGAACCACACAAACAGAACCACACAAACAGAACCACACACAAACAGAACCACACAAACAGAACCACACACAAACAGAACCACACAAACAGAACCACACACAAACAGAACCACACACAAACAGAACCACACAAACAGAACCACACAAACAGAACCACACACAAACAGAACCACACAAACAGAACCACACACAAACAGAACCACACAAACAGAACCACACAAACAGAACCACACACAAACAGAACCACAGAGAAACAGAACCACACAAACAGAACCACACATAAATAGAACCACACAAACAGAACCACACATAAATAGAACCACACAAACAGAACCACACATAAACAGAACCACACACAAACAGAACCACACAAACAGAACCACACATAAATAGAACCACACAAACAGAACCACACAAACAGAACCACACATAAACAGAACCACACAAACAGAACCACACACAAACAGAACCACACATAAACAGAACCACACAAACAGAACCACACAAACAGAACCACAGAGAAACAGAACCACACAAACAGAACCACACATAAACAGAACCACACAAACAGAACGACACAAACAGAACCACACACAAACAGAACCACAGAGAAACAGAACCACAGAGAAACAGAACCACACAAACAGAACCACACATAAATAGAACCACACAAACAGAACCACACATAAACAGAACCACACAAACAGAACCACACACAAACAGAACCACACAAACAGAACCACACATAAATAGAACCACACAAACAGAACCACACAAACAGAACCACATATAAACAGAACCACACAAACAGAACCACACACAAACAGAACCACACATAAACAGAACCACACAAACAGAACCACACACAAACAGAACCACAGAGAAACAGAACCACACAAACAGAACCACACATAAACAGAACCACACAAACAGAACCACAGAGAAACAGAACCACACAAACAGAACCACACACAAACAGAACCACACAAACAGAACCACAGAGAAACAGAACCACACAAACAGAACCACACATAAACAGAACCACACAAACAGAACCACATAAATAGAACCACATATAAACAGAACCACACAAACAGAACCACAGAGAAACAGAACCACACACAAACAGAACCACACAAACAGAACCACACATAAATAGAACCACACAAACAGAACCACATAAACAGAACCACACATAAACAGAACCACACAAACAGAACCACACATAAACAGAACCACACAAACAGAACCACACAAACAGAACCACACATAAATAGAACCACACAAACAGAACCACACAAACAGAACCACACATAAACAGAACCACACAAACAGAACCACACACAAACAGAACCACACAAACAGAACCACACATAAATAGAACCACACAAACAGAACCACACAAACAGAACCACACATAAACAGAACCACACAAACAGAACCACACACAAACAGAACCACACATAAACAGAACCACACAAACAGAACCACAGAGAAACAGAACCACACAAACAGAACCACACATAAACAGAACCACACAAACAGAACCACAGAGAAACAGAACCACACAAACAGAACCACACATAAATAGAACCACACAAACAGAACCACACAAACAGAACCACAGAGAAACAGAACCACACAAACAGAACTACACATAAACAGTACCACACAAACAGAACCACACAAACAGAACCACATAAATAGAACCACACATAAACAGAACCACACAAACAGAACCACACAAACAGAACCACACATAAACAGAACCACACAAACAGAACCACACATAAACAGAACCACACAAACAGAACCACACAAACAGAACCACAGAGAAACAGAACCACACAAACAGAACCACACATAAACAGAACCACACAAACAGAACCACAGAGAAACAGAACCACACAAACAGAACCACACATAAACAGAACCACACAAACAGAACCACAGAGAAACAGAACCACACAAACAGAACCACACATAAATAGAACCACACAAACAGAACCACACAAACAGAACCACAGAGAAACAGAACCACACAAACAGAACTACACATAAACAGAACCACACAAACAGAACCACACAAACAGAACCACATAAATAGAACCACACATAAACAGAACCACACAAACAGAACCACAGAGAAACAGAACCACACAAACAGAACCACACATAAATAGAACCACACAAACAGAACCACACAAACAGAACCACAGAGAAACAGAACCACACAAACAGAACCACACATAAATAGAACCACACAAACAGAACCACACAAACAGAACCACAGAGAAACAGAACCACACAAACAGAACCACACATAAATAGAACCACACAAACAGAACCACACAAACAGAACCACAGAGAAACAGAACCACACAAACAGAACCACACATAAACAGAACCACATAAACAGAACCACACAAACAGAACCACAGAGAAACAGAACCACACAAACAGAACCACACATAAATAGAACCACACAAACAGAACCACACATAAACAGAACCACACAAACAGAACCACATAAATAGAACCACACATAAACAGAACCACACAAACAGAACCACACAAACAGAACCACACACAAACAGAACCATGTAAACAGACCACACAAACAGAACCACACATAAACAGAACCATGTAAACAGAACCACACAAACAGAACCACACAAACAGAACCACACACAAACAGAACCATGTAAACAGACCACACAAACAGAACCACACATAAACAGAACCACACAAACAGAACCACACACAAACAGAACCACACAAACAGAACCACACAAACAGAACCACATAAATAGAACCACACATAAACAGAACCACACAAACAGAACCACACACAAACAGAACCACACAAACAGAACCACACAAACAGAACCACACAAACAGAACCACACACAAACAGAACCATGTAAACAGACCACACAAACAGAACCACACATAAACAGAACCATGTAAACAGAACCACACAAACAGAACCACACAAACAGAACCACACACAAACAGAACCATGTAAACAGACCACACAAACAGAACCACACATAAACAGAACCACACAAACAGAACCACACACAAACAGAACCACACAAACAGAACCACACAAACAGAACCACATAAATAGAACCACACATAAACAGAACCACACAAACAGAACCACACACAAACAGAACCACACAAACAGAACCACACATAAACAGAACCACACAAACAGAACCACACAAACAGAACCACACAAACAGAACCACACAAACAGAACCACAGTGCTTCAGTTTCAGTTTCACAGTTTGTCTTTTATGATTTGTGATTCTCTCTCTCCACTCACCATGTTTTTTTTATTTTTAAGATTTTATTTTCATTTTTATCCATTACTATAAATTTCAGGCGACCCCATTTGAATTCCAGGTGAGCCCACATGGGGTCCTGACCCCAAGGTTGGAAAACACTGCATTAAAGTGTCTGTGTGTGTGTGTGTGTGTGTGTGGGTGTGTGTGTGTGTGTGTGTGTGTGTGTGTGTGTGTTCATGTCCATGCAGTGGTTCAGACCTTCAGTCTTTGGCGGTCTCAGACTGTCGGCCTTCTCCTTATCTCCTCCCTGACACACACACACACACACACACCCCCCCCCGTCTGCCTCCAGCTCTCTGTGAGGACCCCCCAGGGGTTCCCATGTCCTGTCAGAGGACCACTGAGCCTGACTGTCATTAGCAGCACCCCACAGACTGTCACACACACACACACACACACACAAACAGCACAAACACACACATAAACACACACACAGACACACACAGAACACACACAAACACAGAACACATACAAACACACACACATACACACAGAACACACACAAACACACACGAGCACACACGCAGAGCACACACACACACACACACACAAACACACACACAGAGCACACACACACAGCACACACACACACACACACACACACACAGAACACACACAAGCACACACGAGCACACACACAGAGCACACACACACACACACACATACACACACACACACACACACACACACAGAGCACACACACACACAGAACACACACACAAACACACACACAGAGCCCACACAAACACACACATAAACACACACACACACACACACACCATAAACTCTCTGTAAACAGAAGGACCACACTAGTTGGACTGTGAGCTGAAGAAGAACAATACTCCATCCTGGACTTTGTAGTGTCTTCTTTTTTTCCACAAGTTTTTCAAAGTTTAAAAGTTCAACATTTTTACACTAGCTCGTTAGCTACCAGGCTATCTCAATCAATCAAATTTTATTCATATAAGCGCCAAATCATAACAAAAGTTGTCTCATGACACTTTTCATGTCGAGCCGGTCCAAACCAGAGTCTGAAGATAATTTTCAGAAACTAACAGAATCCTATAGGAGTAAACACTAGTGACGGAAAAATGACGTTTTATGAAGTTTTAAAGACAAACAGACTGTTAGCCTCCTCTCACCTTTTTAATGTTCGACTTTGACGCAGGACGAAAATCCTTCTTGAATGTAAAATTTGCAAATGGCTGAAGAATGTGTTTATCTAAATGAGACCATACGAAGTGTAAATTGTACTTAAGCTAACAGCGTATGCTAGCTAAGCTAACAGCGTATGCTAGCTAAGCTAACAGCATATGCTAGCTAAACTAACAGCGTATGCTAGTTAAACTAACAGCGTATTCTAGCTAAGCTAACAGTGTAGCCTCTTCTGTATGTAAACAAACCGAGTCTCGACACAGTGCGTTTTCCATTGGAAACTGTAAGGTCGAAAAAGTCTGACAAAGTTAATTTTTTTTTTTTTGGATGGTTTATTTATTTCAATGTGACTTGTTTAATTGTGTTCTCATTCTCCTAATATGACACCAGGCTGTTTGATAGTTTTATATTTTTCAGTTTTCCTTGATTACAGAAGCTGAATCTCTTCTATTTTTTATTTTTTTTATTTTTGTTTACCACATCTATCTGCTCTTCTACTGGAGTGCAGAATGTGTACAGCAGTGGTTCCAACTTGTTTTTACTCATGACCCCATTTTAACATCACAAATTTCTGTTGACCCCTGACATTCAAAATGGAGATTTTTTTTCTATTTTTGCTAAAATTAGTTTGTTTTTGATCATGTAATAGTTTGCGATACTATGTTTAAATGATCATTTTAGACACATTTAGTCTGTATAATGTCTGTTATTGTGGACAGAGGCAGTAAACCCAGGTGTAGATTACTGCACAAAGGGAGAAGTGGATTTTCCTTGGTCAGGATATGTACACTGGAAAAAATGCCCCTCTAAAAACAAGTAAAAAAAAAGATTTAATACAAGATATTTTAGCTTGAATTAAGCAAAAAAAAAAATCTGCCAATAGAACAAGTGAAAATTATCTTGGAATTTGAATTTGAGATTTTTTTTTTATCTTTTTTTTTTTTGCTTAATTCAAGCAAAAAATCTGCCAATGGAACAAATGAAAATTATCTTGGTCAGATTTCTTGAACTCAGATTTTCCAGATCTATTGTCTATAAATCAGTTCTTATATCTCACTGAAAAGTTCCTCTTCTGGTGATTCTGTCTGATTTTAAGTGTGATGAGATATTTGGACTAAAAATGAGAAAAATACACTTGGTAAGATTTTGATTTTTTCCAGTGTACAGTCAGTCCAGCTGTGATTTACAAAGCTGACAATTAATACTGAACAAACAAGAACTGAAACTATGAATTATGAAAGAGCTGCAGCATCTGAAACTGACCACAGTGAACATGTGACACAAACAGAAGCACAGTGCTGCAGTTTCAGACTCAGTTTGTCATGTCTGGTATGGATTGTGATTGTCTCGCTCAACTCACCATATGTTTTTTATTAGTAAGGCTTTTTTTTTTTTTTTAATCAATGACTAGAAGTTTCAGGCGACCCCACATGGGGTCCTGACCCCAAGGTTGAAAAACACTGGTGTACAGTGGGTGGGGTGTTCAGGGTGAGGATGGACATGCCTGTAGGTTGTGTGGACACCTCTTGTGTCTGTGCCTCTTTATGGAACTGAAGCGAACCTCTTCACACTCAGCTGCATCTCTTTCTCTTTCCCTCTCTGTCATTCTCTGGTTCCGCTGTTCATTCGTCCGTCTTGTCTGTTTTCTGGCCGGGTGGTGTTTGTGTGTGTACGTCTGTTGGTTGTTTTTTCTTGGGGTGGGGGTGGGACCCGTGCTCTGTTCTGTGGGGTTCATTGTTTTGGGGGGGGGGGGCGTAGGTTATGCGTCCAGGAGGGCAATGCTTCAACAGTTACATGGAGTTACTATGTACTCCCACGACGAGCACCACAGCAGCAGCACCACCACCAGCCCCTACTGCTGGACTGACAGAGGTAAGGGTCAGGGCTGCGGCCGCTCCGACCTCAGCTGATGACCACTGTACGTCCGTCTGTCAGTCCGTCAATCAGCATGTCAGTCCGTCTGTTTTGTCTGCGTAGAAATGTTCGTCCGGAGAAAGATGACAACATAATGAACACAGTCACAGCTCCGACTGTTTGGGTTCAAATAAATGACACACATAGAGGTGAAGAAAGAGTGGATTTTATAGAAGAACAGTGTGGAGCAAAAACAATAGAATAGAATAGAATAGAATAGAATAGAATAGAATAGAATAGAATAGAATAGAATAGAATAGAATAGAAGACCAGATCTGAATAGGGGTGTAAGAAAATATCAGTTCTGCAATATATTGCGATATTTCATTTCACAATACTGTATCGATATTTTTTAGGTATGTTTTCAAATGCAGATATTGTAGAGGTTCATTTTAGGTTTTTTTTCTTTTTGTTTATATTTTATTTATTATTATTTAACACTTTTTTATTAAATTATATTAGTTCCTTTGTTGGGATTGAACTCAAATCCTGTTCTGATGTTAGTTGTGAACTAATAGAATCTGAACATTTGAACAGGATCTGAAACTGGAATGTCTGGAAAACAGAATTTCAGTTTGAACACAGTTTGAACATTTGGTGATAGAACATTAGATCCTATTCTGATTAAATAAAAATGTGTTTAGTATTTGGGCAGATTTCTGCTATAATTCCATTCATCCAGGAAATAATCTTTTAAAAAAGAAACAAAACCAATTAAAAATTGTCTTTTTAACAATATCGTGATATATCGTATCATGATCCTAGTATTGTGATTTGTATCATGTCACCAGATTCTTGCCGATACACAGCCCTAGACCTGAATGATCCAAACACTGGAGAAGAGTATGTTTATGTGGGACATGACGGAAAATGTTACCAGTGTTCAAATTTCAATTAAACATTCACTTTATTTCTTATGATGATAGGAAATTTGCCGTAGGCTTCAGCTCGTTCTGTGCCACACAAACCCAATCAAAAGACACTGAACGTATATAAAGGAGGACACAGACTAATTATATAAAATAAGGAAGAAAAAGTTCTTTTACTCAGTTATATATAAATATATATATATATATATATATATATATATATATATATATATATATATATATATATGCATTCGGGGTGTGTGTTGGCAAGAATGTGGTGATACAATACAAATCACATACTAGGATCATGATACGATATATCTCGATACTGTTAACAAGGCAATATTCTTTTGTTTTGTGTCTTGTTTTAAAAGATTTTTTCCTGGAAAAATGAAATGACACCACAAATATGCACAAATACTAAACAAATGTTTATTTGATCAAAAAAGGATTGAATGCTTTATCACAAAACTTTCCTCTGTAAAAACTTAAAGTGCAGGATGTGGATGATTAAAGTTCTAATGTGTGGCTTTACCAGTGCAAAAAACACACACAAAATAAATAAATCAATAAATAAAGTTATGTATTACAGACGTTACAGTTTAAGATCCTGCTCAAATATTCATATTCTATTTGCTGTGAAATGACACAAACAGTATTTTTGTTTAATCCCAGCAAACGAATGAACATCTGCCTCTTTCAGATGATAAAAAGTGCTTTTAGGAGGCTGGAACTAACCATTATTGAACAAAACAACGATATCAACATGTATGACCTGCAATTTCACAAGAGCAAAATACCCACGTGTGAGGTTACCTTGACAACACACTTTCACAGATGTGCTGTAATATTAAAGTAATATTTATGATGCTTTTGGAGGAAAAACTGGATATTACGACGGCGTGTTAGGGCCACATAAAAAAATAAAAACACTTGTCACTACGAGAGTGAAATCATAAAATATAGTGATTAAATCCATAATTTTATGAGAGTAAAGTCGTCATATTTCAAGAATAAAGTCATAATATTATGAGAATAACGTCGTAATTTAAAAACAAGCAGGAAAATTATCAGAATTTACAAGAATAAAGTCATAATGTTTCAAGAATAAAGCCATAATATGAGAATACAGTCGTACCCATTCGTCCCATTCGAGCCTATTAGCCCCGCCCACCAAATACTGAGCCCATTAGCCCCACCCACCATCAACACACTAGCATTATTCGTCCGCTCCAACAGAAGTGAAAGTTGATGCTTCGTTTGTTTCGTTCGCTGGAACTGGAAACTCATCAACAAGGATTAAGGTTTACGATTTAGAAATGAGGACTTTATCGCACTATTGAGAATTTATTTTCAAAATGTTACGACTTTAATCTCATAAAAGCACGACATTATTTTTGTTAAATCATGAGGGTTTTTTTTAAAAAACGACTTTATTCTCAAAATATTCCCACTCTTTTTGTATTTGACTTTATTCTCATAAAATTACAGGTTTTATCTCGATATTTTACTACTTTATTCTCGTAGTCACAGTGTTTTTATTTTCTTCTGTGGCCCTAATACGCAGTCGTACGATGTAATCTACTTGTTTCCTTCCAAATCAAACTGTGGAACTCAGGTTAAATGCATATTAATCATCTTTTTTTCATCTAAGTAACATGGTTTTGGTCTAAATCCTTGGCCTTATACTTTGGTAAACATGCACCATGCGTTGTTGCATAAAGTGGGGTTAACGTTGAGCTGCAGTACTGCACCGTCCTGGGCTGAACAATGAATAATTCACAAATGCATCAGCAGAACAGAAATACTTTTCTGATGGAAGCTTTAAGTCCACATCGGACCACCTGAAGGGGCTGCGCTCACAAACATGTGGGTGTGTTACAGCTGTCGGCGTGTGCATGTGTGTGTGTGTGTGTTCTGTTGTGTGTGCATGTGAACGTGTGTCTGCTGAATAAAAAACAGAACATTTTCAATTAGCGAAGTTCGGTCGAGTGTGTGGACGGATGTTTGTGTCTGTTTCTAGTTAATGATGCTTCATGTTGTATCATGTCTTTCAGTGGCGTTTCTCTTAGATTCAGTCTGAATGCATCACCTTAAACCGATGACAAAGACACGTGTAGCCTTTAGTGCAGGGGGGTCAAACATGTGGCCCCTGGGCCAAAACCGGCCCCCCTAAGGGTCCAGTCTGGTCCATGAGGTTACTTTACAGACATTCAACAGCCAAAGGTGTCAGACTCCTTTGAGTCCAGGGCCAATGGGATCTCCACTTAAATAATAGAAATATTTATGTATAAATAATGACGGCTCCAAATTTTCTTCTTTGTTTAATGTGAAAAATGTACAAATTATTTTCATTTACAAACGATCCTTTTACAATGAAATGTGAACAAATATGAACAACCTGAGAGGTCGTCAGGGAAATGTGTAGAATTGTACCAATTTTCAGTCTGTTCTGAACTGTTGTGTGTATGTGTAGATCCACTGCATCTGTACGTTAGAATGAACACGTATAAATGATCAACTGAAGCAGAATATTGTTCAAACTGTGTTTATTTGTAGTCCAACGGCCCAAAGGTCTGATGGACTATAGCGATCAGTCATCCATCTGGAAACAGTTTTTCAATAATCTTCTTCTCCAAAACCTTCAGCCAGAATTAATTGAAATTCCTAACAGAGGTTTTTTGGGGTAAGGTCTACTGAGTTTATTCAGACAACTGGGGAATATTGATTTTTGATTTTTTTAAATAAATTTTTGATATTTTCCAAATCTCCATTGGTTTATAATGGGACGCATTTCAAAGTGCTATAATGTAAACAGTTGAAGATATTGATAGAATTACTATTGGTAATAGATAGGAAGTCACATATGGGCTTTGATTTGGTGTCATGACCTTTGACCTTGAGTGACCTTGAAAGGTCAAACAAATGTCAGTTAATATCTTTAAATATACCGTTGGACTACAGGAGCCTTGGTCCTGGTTTTCTAAATCTCAGGTTCAAGATTCAAAGTGTTTATTGTCATGTGTTCAGTAAATAATAATAATAATAATAATAATAATAATAATAATAATAATGATAATACATTTCATGTATAGGCACCTTTCAGGACACTCAAGGTCACAGTTCAATGTTGTTAAAATAATGAAACACGGTTAAATTTATACACAAACACACAGGTACAAATGGCAGCAGATAATAGTGAAAACACAGAATAGAGTCGGACTGTCTGAAGAAATAAGTTTTAAACTGGGATTTGAAGGTGGTAACAGTCTACATTTTGTATGTTTTCCAGGAGGGCATAAATAAACAGGTTTCTACGCTCAATACAAGTATTTACTGTCCACACTGAATGAACAAAAGGATTTAACATAAAAGTGTAAGTATAGAAATTTGAACAGAATAATTTAAGGAAATTACAACAACCAAAACAAAGATGGCATGTAAGAGAAAAAGAGCATAAAAAATATGAACTATTATGAAGAGGAAAATCTATATTTATATACATGTGTAACGTGTGGGTAAATGGGACAGAACTGAGGTAAGGTTAAGGTTGTTCATATTTGTTCATTTTCATTATGTAATTTAACTTTTGAACACCAAAATAAATATTTGACTTATTTATTTATTTATTTTGTAGGTATTAGGGATGTAATGATTACTGGTAAATGATAAACCGCAGTAAAATCACAGTCGGTTAGTATTACTGTTTAAATTCTACTTCTCATGATAACCGTGTTTGATTAAAGCACTTTTAGGGAAAAACCCTATGTACAGATCTGCTTTTATGTCAAATATTTGAGTATAGTTTTAATTCATTACAATTTTGATTTTCTGTACCTAATATTTGGAACCAATATTCACTTTTAAAGTCTGTGAAAAGGTTCGTTAAACATCTGTGTGTGATTTATGCAATAAATTATATACATTTTTCAAATCAGATTTTAGATTTTTTTTTTTCTGTGTTTTTTGTCCTTTTGTGTTTTTATAGTAGGTTAAAGTGAAAAAATAATAGACAGATGATATACATGAAGTTGTGCTGAAAAAACAGATCCCAAACATGGCTATAGTAAACATTTGTTTCTATAGTATATAAAGGCCAAATCAAAAGGACTGAAAAACAGACAGAATAGAGTCAGACCACTAAGGGTTAATATGTGAATGTTTCTGACACAGAAGGGACATTGGGACTGTTATTTTATTTGGTTTTTTTGTTGTGTTTCTTTTTTTTTTTTTTTTTCCAAAATTTTACTTGGTTAAATTCTTTCAGTGTGTGTATCGGTACTTTTTGAACATTTTGAGCACAATTTCAACAATACTGCGATAATAATGAGAACCGTGATCATTTTGGTCACAATAACCGTCATGTGAAATTCTCATCTGGTCCCATCCCTAGTAGGTATTATTGGTGCGACCCACTGGAGTTCCCTTGTGCTGTGTGTCCTCTGAACTCATAGGACCTGGACCCTCTGTCTGTCCTCCAGTGTCCGTCTCTCCAGCCTTAACCGTCCTTTTTTCTGAACCTGCCTGTTCTGTCCTGTCCCTCTGTCCTCCATGTCCCTGTCCTCTTCCTCTGGTGTCGTACATTCTTCTCACATCTTGTCCATCTCTTCCTTTCTTTTCCCTGTCTTCCGTCTGTCCTACCTCCCCTTTGTCTCATCGTTGCGTCATGTCTCTGTCTGTCTCGCCGTCTCTGTGTTTGTTTGTTTTTCGGTCGCTGCTGCAGAAAGTCGTGAAAACTCCTTCAGCCGCTCGCGCAGCTCCAGCGTGTCCAGCATCGACCGCGACACCAAAGAGGCCGTCACCACGCTGCAGTTCGGAGAGTCCTACGCACGCAAGACGGACGCCCTGCCCACGCCGTGTCTGTGGGTGGGGACCAGCCTAGGCGTGGTCCTGCTCATCCCCATGTCCATCCCCACGGACCAGGAGGAGCGCATGGACGAACCCGTCACCATCGGCCCCAGCGGTAAGTCCACCTGGGACCGACCCCGTCCACACTAAGTCCACCTGGGACCAACCCCATCCACACTAAGACCACCTGGGACCAACCCCATCCACACTAAGACCACCAGAGACCGACCCCCTCCACACTAAGACCACCTGGGACCGACCCCATCCACGCTAAGACCGCCTGGGACCGACCCCGTCCACACTAAGACCACATGGGACCGGCCCGTCCACACTAAGACCACATGGGACCGACCCCATCCACACTAAGACCACCTGGGACTGACCCCGTCCACACTAAGACCACCTGGGACCGACCCCGTCCACACTAAGACCACATGGGACCGGCCTGTCCACACTAAGACCACATGGGACCGACCCCGTCCACACTAAGACCACCTGGGACCGACCCCGTCCACACTAAGACCACATGGGACCGACCCCGTCCACACAAAGACCACCAGGGACTGACCCCGTCCACACTAAGACCACATGGGATTGACCCCGTCCACACTAAGACCACCTGGGACCAAACCCGTCCACACTAAGACCACATGAGACCGGCCCGTCCACACTAAGACCACATGGGACCGACCCCATCCACACTAAGACCACCAGAGACCGACCCCGTCCACACTAAGACCACCTGGGACTGACCCCGTCCACACTAAGACCACCTGGGACTGACTAAGACCACCTGGGACTGACCCCGTCCACACTAAGGCACATATTTAACCAAACATGAATTGGTATTGGACCACTATGTCCTCCGTCCTCACTGGACAGTTGATGGTGGGTGGGGCTAATAGGCTCAGTATTTGGTGGGTGGGGCTAATGGGCTCAGTATTTGGTGGGTGGGGCTAATGGGCTCAGTATTTGGTGGGCGGGGCTAATAGGCTCAGTATTTAGTGGGTGGGGCTAATAGGCTCAGTATTTAGTGGGTGGGGCTAATTGGCTCAGTATTTAGTGGGTGGGGCTAATTGGCTCAGTATTTGGCCTTTTTGCGTAAACCCTAAATGAAAGTGGAACCTCACAGAATGGTCACAGTTCTTTATTAAAGCTCTGTTTTAATGTTTGTTGTTTATATTCAGTTAATATATAACTTAACAGATTATTAATTTAGCCATTTATACATTTTAGAAAAGAGATTTTATATGACAATAGCAATCACGATTGTAGCAATTACTGTACAATTACAATCTGCAGATATGTTAGACTGCCAAACATCTATACATTTGTCCCAGTTCAGGAAAATGGACTACTTTATATTTTCCATTTCCATATCTTTGTCTCCCTGCATAAACAACACACACTTGGTCGTGTTTACAGTTGTACTAAAAGTCACAGTTCTTTATTATTGGTCACAATCGTTGTTCTATATACTCTAGAAATAAACAAAATAGGCTCCTTAACATAAAAAACACTTAAAAACACAGACCAACTTAATTTCAGCTGTGGCTCACGAGCAGAAAATTCTTTGGGGCGGTCCTTAAACACACCCCGCCCACCTCACACAGCCAGTATATGTAAGCTACCGACACCCATGATGCATTGCACATGTGGTGATCATCACAGCCACACCCACTAAACAATTATTAAATTAAGGTAAAAAAAAAACAAAAGGAATAAACAAAAGTGTATTTTGGCTCCAACATTCTCCAAGTATGATGACGTTGTTCTCGTAATAGTATAAATTCATTCTCGTAAAATTCTGACTCTTTTTGTATTCGACTTTATTCTCAGAAAATTCCAGGTTTTATCTCAATATTTTACGACTTTGTTTTCCTAAATTATATTTTTTCCACCTGTTTTTAAATTATGATGGGGGGGCGGCCATGGCTCAGTTGGTAGAGCGGGTCGTCCAATAACCGAAGGGTTGGCGGTTCGAATCCCGCTCTGTCCTAGTCAGTCCGTTGTGTCCTTGGGCAAGACACTTCACCCTCCTTGCCTCCAGTGCCACCCACACTGGTGTATGAATGTTCGGTGGTGGTCGGAGGGGCCGTAGGCGCAAAATGGCAGCCACGCTTCTGTCAGTCTGCCCCAGGGCAGCTGTGGCTACAGATGTAGTTTACCACCACCAGAGGGAGAATGTGAGAGCGAATGAATAATGGGTCAATAATGTAAAGCGCTTTGGATGTCTAGAAAGGCGCGATATAAATCCAGTCCATTATTATGACTTTACTCTTGTGATATTACAGCTTTATCCTCCAAATATGACGACATTATTGTCATAATATTACAACTTCATTTTCATAAAATTCGGGCTCTTCTTGTATTCAGTTTTGTTCTCAGAACACTACAGGTTTTATCTGCATGTTTTACTCCTGTCTTCTGGTAGTGACAGGTGTTTGTGTTTTCTCCTGTGGTCCTTCTACCCTGTCGTCGTCGTAGCTCATGTGTCTTCTGTCCTGGTCGAACTCATCTCGTCCTTCTTCTCTGGGTTCCTCCAGGCGCCGTCCTGTTGCTGAAGGGTTCCGTGTTGCGCTTCGGCTTCTTGGACTGCATGGGCGCTCTCATCCAGAGCCCCTACGAGGTCTGGAGGGACCTCAACGCCCCCGAGGACCCCGACCGACCCAGGAGGCGCAAGCTGGTGCATTTCTCGCCGTCGTCCTCGCAGGACGCCTGCGGGGAGGGGCATCTGGCCGTGGTGTGTTCGGAGAGGCAGGCCAAAGTCTTCTTGATGCCCTCGCAGTCTTGCCTCTTCGTCCACAACATCACGGAGTCGTCGTTCGTGCTGCGAGCCGACGTGGTGTCGGTGTGTAACAGCGCGTGCTTGGCCTGCTTCTGCGCCAACGGACACGTCATGACGCTCAGGTGGGTGTTCGAGTCCGGAAGGTACGAGTCCACACCTGAGTGTGAGTCTGAAGCGTCTGTCCTCCTCACATGGACTCTGCTCTGGGCACCTCCACACACACGAACACTACTATTAAAGCATCATATCTACAGTTTTTCAGACTTTTTTTATAAATCTCTAAAACAACTTCCCTCCTGCTCAAAACTACCAAACATTCACCACTTTTCAGAATTTTAACCCTTTAAATGCCGGTTTCATCTGTTGAGTGATTTATTTTAAAAAAACACACCAAAAATTGAATATTTTTCTCCTCCAGCCCACTTTTCTCTTTATTTTATTTGTTCTATATTTGACTTAAAATCTTGGATTAGCATTTTCTTTCAAAATTTGACATGTGGAGACTGAATTGTACCTGCAAGGGAAGTTTTATATAATATGCTTTTCCAAATAAACAAAGAATGGAAAATAAAAAAATATATATATATTTTCCATCAAATAAATAGTAGGTGGATGAAACATTGGTGGTCATTAGAGTACAAGCAACAAAAATGATTTGATGTCATAAGTATTTTTTCTGTAATTTATGTATTTAATTTATTTACACTTTAACCGTATTTTTTCTAATGTCAACATTTTATTTAGAAGAAAACTAGTGATATTTAACCTTTTTATTGTATTTTACCAGTTTCAACCATTTTCCAGTCATAGGCAGATGCATGAAACTCATTTTTTTCTGTTATATTATGAGGCCATATGACCACGGGGCGGGCTTGGGGGGTGGGGGCAAATAGGAGTTGTGTGCGTGCGTGTGCCAAGGTTCTAATAGTTTTGGATTTTTCATTATAGTTTACTTTTATTTAATTTTGCCTTTTTCCTCTAATTCAGTTTGTTTAATTAGTTTTTGGAGCAGGTTTGCTAGTTTTTATTAGTTGTCATTATTTTCTAAATGCTTAGTTTTAGTTCAGTTGTAGTTTAGTTGTAGTTTAGTTTTAGTTTAGTCATAGTTCAGTTGTAGTTCAGTGGTCTCTTTTCTCTTCTTCTCTGTCGTCGTATTCAAATCAATCCCAGACAGGACTCGGCTGCTTTAGTCTCCATGTTTCCAGGTAGAGTGGGGACCAGAAGACGACTGGAAACCACAAGTGAACACAAGTGACGGACCGTCAAATATCATTTGGTGCTGCTAGCTAAAATTGCTTGAGGGAAATAAATTGATTTTATATCAGTCTGACATTGACAGATGAAAACAAAGGGAATTTTATCCATAATTTTTATCCGTTTCAGTTAGTTTTGTAAACACACAATACAGTTTCAGTTAGTTATGTTTTTTTCTTTTAATTATAGTTTTTATTTATTTCAGTTAACGAAAATGTTTTTACAATCCTAGTTTTTGTCATTTCGTTAGTTTTCGTTAACGATAATAACCTTGGTGTGCGCACACGCTAAATCATTTTTAAATCAACATCTGATTCATTTATATATATATATTTTTTTTAGGGTTCCTGTTGTCATCAGACTGGGGACTACAGCAGGATACTGGACATGTTAGTTAAAGCTGCCCCTTTTACTGTTATTGATACAGTTAATTTATTGGGATTGTCCCCAATACAATAAACTAAAAAAACTAAAAAAAAAAAAAAAAAATTAAAAATGAGTGTGAACATTTATTGTGCAAACTGTAACATCTTTGAAAGCTTCAATAAGTAGTAGTAGTAATTTTGTTTGTTCATTTAACAGAACATGATATATACATAAATACAGTTTGGATTTCTATATTAAATATGGGAGAAAATGTCTAGGCTAAAGAACAGCTTATTTATGCCGACCCTATTTACAGGAAGGAAAGATGCAGAAACTAAACAATAACAAAAGAGACACGACAGAACATATGAAATATGAACAAATTAGAAACAGAAAACAAAAAAGAGGGCGCAAAATGCATCATGGGAGTTTAAAACACATGTAAGAGTCAAAGACACTGGGGGTGCCAGTCACAACAAGCCCCGCCCCTCGCATGCATTGTATCTTATTTTGTCCTGGATCCAGATGATGTCATCATGTCTATGCATGTGCTGATGTCAGATCAATTAGATAGATAGATAGATAGATAGATAGATAGATAGATAGATAGATAGATAGATAGATAGATAGATAGATAGATAGATAGATAGATAGATAGATAGATAGATAGATAGATAGATACTTTATTCATCCCATAGGAAAACTTACAGGTTCCAGCTGTATCCACAAACTTAAAAACAACAATAGTTGAAATTTTACACTAAAAACACAAAAAAAAAAACCACACAGCAAAACGCGGAGCTACTGGAAGGGTTTCCACTTGTGATGGTTCCAGAAGAAAAAAAAAACATTACCTCTATAAATGTGCCAAGTTTGAAGTAAATTGAAACAAAAATTGATGTTTTTATAGATATTTGAAATGTCATCCATTATAAGTTAATGGGAGAAAAAAAAGCT